>NC_085875.1:22040651-22043151 GCF_034702125.1 Engraulis encrasicolus
AGTTTTCTTCCTTCTCATCAGGTAGCTAGAGTGATTATACTCATACTGCAAATGCTTAGTTGGATGCCCCATCTTTAAAGTAGTAGTAAGACAGCTCTAAGACATTACATTATCCTCAAAATGATGCAGGGTTCCTTCAGTAGTCCTCTCCTGCTCTGCCTTCTGCCTACTTGCTGCTGGTGGACGTGCGCCGAGTCAGAAACAAATGTCCTGTGTGTCGTTTTTGAGCCATCCTTTTCAACTGGTGGTGTACCTTGCGATTTCTCCATTGCTCAAAATTAAGTCACAAAACCACAGGTTTAGAAGAAAAAAAGGAAGGTTAGAAGTTCCTTTCGTATCTTCTGACTGTACTTGACTGTACAACTGTAATCTTTTAATTTAATAGTCCTCCGACAAATACTCTATAGAGACTTTGTTCAAAATTCGTCTTCATTACGTGTTTGTTGACTGAACATGACCTTTAACGAAACAATCATTCCCAAGCTTCCCTTTTCACCACACAGTATACAGCCAATAATTAACAGTTTATTACAGACAAGTATTGTTTTAATGAATCTGCTGATCTACATAAACCTTTAATGAAACCCTCATTCCCCAGCTCCCCTTCTAACCATACAGTAGGCTACAGCTAATAATTAACAATTTATTACAGACAATTGTATTAATCAATCTGTTTATCTACATAAACCTCTACATATCAATAAAATCCGCCTATTTCTTCTTTCTTCTTTGTTAACCCTATCCAGACTGACTACGAAACTTGGTGACTTTTCCTAAAATTGAGTTGCCTACAGTTTAGTACCAAAAGATTATGTTTATCATCTTTGCCGTTGCATGGCAACGGTTTTCTGACAGGTATGTCTGACTGAAAATCACTGATCTAAGTCTCATTATTGTTCCTTTCTTATCACTTACTACTTATTGTATAGTTATTCCATTACATTAGCAAAAATTACCTACATAACATACCTAATCTAATACCAGCTTCATTAATTATCATTCATTTATGTAAATTTATGCTAATTTGATGATTTGCATTATAATCAGATAATGATGTCATAATATCAGATAATGACACAAAAAATTATGTCATTCATAGATGTCCATATGTAAATCATCTCCCCAAAGTTTGGTGGTCATACCGTATTCCAGTCCCACCAGGAAATCGCGGGCATTTTCTCAAAAAATCGCGGTCGGAATTGCCAGATGGTGCACGAGGATTTCTAGAAAATTGCGAAAAAAGTTGCGGAGCTTCTTACTGTGTTGTTGCGATTTTGTTGCGGCATGAAGTGAAAGGTGCGATTTTTGTTGCGATTTTTAATGTGTTTCCCCACGCTTGAAAGTAAAGGACACTGCCACATTCCAGTCCTCTGGTGTTTTTATATTATTTCCATTTTTATATTATACTTTTGGTCCTTAAGCAAAGCAGGGAAGCAGCCAGGGCGAGTTTTTAGCCAGAATGTCGTCGTGAAAAGTTCCATCTCTTTCATGCTGCCATTACGACACCCTTCATTACAATGCTGTTTATGGCCGTTTAAATGTCATCACCGTTTCAAATTGTAAGCATACAAACTTCGTATCATGTCGATATCCATTCCTGACTTAAACAGTGGATACATAATTAACTGTAAGGCGGGCGGAATTGGGCATGTCCACCCAGTTGAAGAGGGTGCGTGCAGGAACTCTTGTGACTGAAATCCTGGTTAATGTGAGTCGTCTGCTACACATAGCCTGCCTGTGTCGGCGTTTAATTTTCAAGCTTGTCAAAAGCAACACAAATAAAAGCAGAGGGAGGGGTCGCTTTCGAAAGAAGGCATAGGCCTAGGTTTTTTTTTGTTCTCCCGCGCCGTCAGCCGGCTTTAAATTAACGGCTGATGATCATCATTCAATGTAACGAGGATGGAGTTCACAGATTTCCTGTTGTGAAGGGTGCTTGCTGAATAATGCTCAGAAATTATATTAATTTTGGTGGTCTTGTGAATGTTGTGATCTTGTTGAAAAAGACGACGAGATTGTTATCTATAAAACACCACGTCGCCTGTAGAACGGAGGTCTCAGCTGTCAATCAATCAATCGCGCAAGGAAGAGAGAAGGAGAGGGAGAGACAGAAAGTAGTTTCCAACTTACTCCCACAGCTTTCCAACGTGTCTGCTCTGGTTTTATTCATGTTCAGTGTTCCTTGCCCGTTTGACCGCGCCAGGTTAAACGAAAGTGATTTGACGACACGGTCACCACGGTCACCAAGTGCTCGTATCCATAGCCCAATTTGCGCGGCCAGGCACGCACGCAGCATTCACAATGAAGGATGGAAATTACTCCTTTGTTGTGGACAAGACATTTGCGCATCTCAATTCGGAGGGAAAATGTTGCCTTCTGTATGCGCACAAGTCAAACACCAAAGTGGTCCAGCAGGTGGACCGCTTTAGCAAAAAAAAACCACATCTTGTTGTAGGAGCCCTATACTTGGCGTAATGTAGATGACTGTCATGAAGTGTTAATT
>NC_085875.1:22050651-22053151 GCF_034702125.1 Engraulis encrasicolus
ACATTTAATTCAAGTTTACGCATTTAAGTTTGAGAAGAAAAAAAACGGGAGAAAAGTGGATGTCATTTATATTTGTGTCATTTAGATTTGTGCATGTCCTATTCTGTATGCTGTTGTCTTTCGTAATAGCGTCTGCGATAGGGGAAAAACTTTAATAGAAACATTTGTTTATAAAAGACTGTATCTCTACAGCACACTGTTTAACCTATTTTAGCCTAAAGCACCAGCAAAAAACGCCTGCTGAATGCCTAAGCCCTTTTTGGGAAAAAGGTGCCCTCAGCCTATTAAAACCTAAATATCTCAGCCTCCGAGGAACATAAAAACATGAATTAAGTTGCATCTAAAAGCTAGGACCCTCATCTTGCATTGGATTGTGTTCATTCAGCTTTAACATACCCAAATTTTTAATAAAAAAGCTCAAAGCCTGAATGCAGCGTATATGTTGCTCCAGGCGCCAAAGGTCAAACAACATATATGCTGTATCAGGCTTAAATGGTATAACTAGGCCTACATTTATTACATGTGTTAGATTTGGTGTCGCTTACTGGTGCAAGCGACACTTGGCAACACATACGGTAGACTGCCATGGGTTTCTTGTCCATTTTCATCTCCATTTTATTTTCTCTGTCAAATTTATTCATGTAAGATGAATCGTGTGTGTGTGTGTGTGTGTGTGTGTGTGTGTGTGTGTGTGTGTGTGTGTGTGTGTGTGTGTGTGTGTGTGTGTGTGTGTGTGTGTGTGTGTGTGTGTGTGTGTGTGTGTGTGTGTGATGGGTTGTGAGATCCGTGCTGCTTTTACATGGTGTGTGTGTGTGTGTGTGCGTGCGTGCGTGCGTGCGTGCGTGCGTGCGTGCGTGCGTGCGTGCGTGCGTGCGTGCGTGCGTGCGTGCGTGCGTGTCTGTGTGCACACGCGCGTGCCTGTGTGTGAGTGTGTTTTTGTTTTTACAGTTTGTTTTTAATATCCAAACCAGTGTATGACTTATTGCTTGTTGCATGTGGAATGAGCAGTGTGTGTGTGTGTGTGTGTGTGTGTGTGTGTGTGTGTGTGTGTGTGTGTGTGTGTGTGTGTGTGTGTGTGTGTGTGTGTGTGTGTGTGTGTGTGTGTGTGTGTGTGTGTGTGTGTGTGTGTGTGTGTGTGTGTGTGTATGCGTGCGAGCGTGTGTGTGTGTGTGTGTGTTTCCCTGTCTTTATTTGCATGTGTGTGACAGCATCTCTGTGTTAATGAATGCGTAGACTACGGCATGTAGCCATTCCAGCACACTGAGGCGACGGCACAGTGACAGAATCAGGAGCGTAATTAGAATATCCTGTCAGTAATGAAATCCCAAGCAGACGTAAACACACACACACACACACACACACACACACACACACACACACACACACACACACACACACACACACACACACACACACACACACACACACACACACACACACACACACACACACACACACACACACACACACAGGGTGGGGGTGGGGGGGGGATACATTGCTACTTCAAAAAAGGAAGCACAGAACAGTCTAGCAAAATGAAATTGCATTTCCAAACAGGGAAGTTGACAAGGAGGGACAATGGGGTCATTTGTCCCGGGCCCAAGGAGAGAGGGGGCCCAGAATTGGATCGTCATTACATTGTATGTACTATATTGGGTTTGGGGCCCTTTCAGATGTCTTAGTCCCGGGCCCAGCCAAAGCTGTCAGCGGCCCTGTTTCCACACACTGAAGCACTTATTCAGACACAAGTAAACAAACAATATATGCATTGGTTGTGTGTGCGTGTGTGTGTGTGTGTGTGTGTGTGTGTGTGTGTGTGTGTGTGTGTGTGTGTGTGTGTGTGTGTGTGTGTGTGTGTGTGTGTGTGTGTGTGTGTGTCTGTGTGTCTGTGTGTCTGTGGGTGTCTGTGGGTGTGTCTCTGTGTGTTTGCATGTCAGGTTGTGGTGTGTCTGCGCTTCTTTGTTTACAATGAGTGTTGCAGGATCCCGCTGTGTATTGTAGAGGTGTGTGCGTGTGTGTGTGTGTGTGTGTGTGTGTGTGTGTGTGTGTGTGTGTGTGTGTGTGTGTGTGTGTGTGTGTGTGTGTGTGTGTGTTTATATTGACACCGTGCTCTGTGTGTACCTCACAGTAATTGGTCTAGTTACCCAGGTGACACGACTGTGTTTCAGCAGCCCCGACACACACACACACACACACACACACACACACACACACACACACACACACACACACACACACACACACACACACACACACACACACACACACACACACACACACACACACACACACACACACACACTTAATCAAGCACACACATCGCACGCACGCACAAACATATACACACACACACACACACACACACACTTAATCAAGCACACACATCTCTCTCTCTCTCTCTCTCTCTCTCTCTCTCTCTCTCTCTCTCTCTCTCACACACACACACACACACACACACACACACATCAATTTTTTGTCCCTTTTTTCTACGACCTACCCA
>NC_085875.1:22060651-22090651 GCF_034702125.1 Engraulis encrasicolus
TGGAACTCTCCCCATCTACGCTAAAAAAATCCTTGTCTGCTTCTCTCCCATCCACACTGACACCCCTTGCCCCACTCCACCCAACTACAATAAAATCATACTCACCCACCACCACCACTACTACCACCAAAACCCGCCTCTTTCCATCTCTCTGCATCTCTCTCCATACTCAAAAAACATGACTTCGTCCCTGTATCCACATTGACCACCCCCCTGCCCCACACAAACACATAGTAAAACCCTGCCATTCTCTCTCCCAACCCTCTCACCACACAACCCTGTCTCCTGTCTCTCCATCTACAGTATACTGACCTCCTCTCCCTCCATTTCACACTTCAAAACCCTGCCTCTCCCTCCCTTTCAACTTAAACCCCTGCCTCTCCCTCACTCCCAACTTAAAACCCTGCCTCTCCCTAACTTTCAACTTAAAACCCTGCCTCTCCCTCCCTTTCAACTTAAAACCCTGCCTCTCCCTCCCTCCCAACTTAAAACCCTGCCTCTCCCTCCCTCCCATCCTCCCTCCTCGTCCAGACTCCTTCAGTCCTCAATCCACACCAGGGCCAATGTCCAGACTCCAGACACATGGCCCAGAGCCACTCTCAGACGATTTCAAGACTTTCATGAAGTTCAGAGCCAGCCTTTTGACAGAGCTGCCCACCCAGCAGGGAGGCCTGGCATAGGAACCAGGTAGTGTAGTGCTGTGTGTCTGGGCAAGGAGAGCTGTGTCTGGCTGTGACTGTACGTAGTACTCCGGACCTCAAGGCAGGACTGGACTGGTCATCTGGCATACAGGGCATTTCCCCAGTGGCCTAATGCTGTTTTTTCTTTGTCCTTAGAGGCCGGTCCACAATTCAGATAGGCGCGGACTATGCATGGGTTTTCTTTTTTTGTTTTCCCTGGCAGCGCGACTCCGGCTGCGCACAACTCAACCTCTGATTGTTGGAAACCGCTGTCGGTTAAAAAATTAGCTCACGTGGTTGGCTGCCAGTATCTTGCCTCTCCTCACAACACCATGTTTATAAACAAAACAAAAAACATGTATTGGCTGATCTTTAATACAGACAGTTGACTGAGCCAATCATAATACCATAGGGAAGCTGGGTGAGGGGATGGTCTATAACAAAAATGCCCGGGCCGTTTTATTTTTTTTTGGGTCCCAGTGCAACCTTGCCTGAAGACTAATGTACATGAGGCTGAGGGAAACTCTGTTTCTGATTAGAAAATGTTTACAGGGATGTGCTGAACTGACAAACGAGTGTCCATTCCTACAGTTGCATGTCACGTCGTAGTGAGTTTGGCTGGCAATAGAGGGATGTCTGCCACACAGCACTGTTTACATCGTGCCAGATGTTTCAGTCAAGGACCTTGTCCAGCTTGCGCCCACATGCCATTTCCCAGAAGTGTGCAAAAAACGCTAACTGTCCGCTTGGAGTTCTGACAAACAAATTAAAAATCAGTCAACAGATGTTTACCATTAACCTTTGGTGTGTGTGTGTGTGTGTGTGTGTGTGTGTGTGTGTGTGTGTGTGTGTGTGTGTGTGTGTGTGTGTGTGTGTGTGTGTGTGTGTATGTGTGTGTGTGTGTGTGTGTCAGTGAGTGTGTGTGTGTGTGTGTGTGTGTGTGTGTGTGTGTGTGTGTGTGTGTGTGTGTGTGTGTGTGTGTGTGTGTGTGTGTGTGTGTGTGAGGCATGTGTGGGCACGCACATGCGTATGTACGTGTGTGTGTGTGTGTGTGTGTGTGTGTGTGTGAGAGAGAGAAATAGACAGAGAGAGAGAGAGAGAGAGAGAGTACTGTTTTGTATAGTTTACTAGACTTCTTTCTCTTCTTTTTGTGATTCCTCTAATGATCTGTATGACTGCTTTGGCAATGTCTTATTCGTCTTGCCAATAAAGCACTATTGAATTGAATTGAATTTAGAGAGAGAGAGAGCGAAAGCGAGAGAGAGAGAGCGAGAGAGAGAGAGAGAGAGAGAGCGAGAGAGAGAGAGAGAGAGAGAGAGAAGAGAGAGTGGGCAAAAGCCCATTCTCTGAAACCTCTTGTCATTCCACTCGCATAACAGAGAAGAGAGGGAGAGAGATGCAGAGAGAATGGGAAAGAGAAAGACAGAGAGAGAGAGGGGGGAGAGAAAGGGAGAGGAAGATGGAAACACAGAGTGGGGTTCCTCTCTATGACCACTTTTCATTCCAGAGAGAGAGAGAGAGAGAGAGAGAGAGAGAGAGAGAGAGAGAGAGAGAGAGAGAGAGAGAGAGAGAGAGAGAGAGAGAGAGAGAGAGAGGGAGAGAGAGAGAGAGAGAGAGAGAGAGAGCCCTGCCTCCTCCAGGGCCACAGTGTGTGAATAAGAATCCACACAAGCCACATCAATTCAGCTACTGTCAAGTGCATTCCAATTATGAATGCAATTATTCCTTTCAGTGTTTTCCCAAAAATGAACCGGCTGACACAGCCTTGACAGCACACTGATGGGCGGACACACTCTAGAGAGAGAGAGAGAGAGAGAGAGAGAGAGAGAGAGAGAGAGAGAGAGAGAGAGAGAGAGAGAGAGAGAGAGAGAGAGAGACAGACAGACAGACAGAGACAGAGAGACAGAGACAGAGACAGAGACAGAGACAGAGGGACAGAGACAGGCTGATAAGTACTCTCCAGTCTCTTGTTCAAAAGTCCTGCTTTTCAGCTCACCAATTTACATTGGTTAGGCACATTTAAAGCAGTTTGGCTCAACAGGGTCTGCTAGTGATCCATTGATGTACCTTTTTGAGGCAATAGTGATCCATTGATGTAGGCCTACCTCTTTGAGGCAATCAAGATAAGTGTATATTATGGGATGTTTTTCATATGGGATTATTCTTAATCAAATAATAAAGATGCACTTTAGCAGTAGGTCTATAAATGGCAAGCCAGTCAATGAGAGGGATCATTCTCATTTCTATACACAGTGCAAAATTAGCAGTATCAAAACCAGGAGTTTGTGTATCAAAGGGAAAAGGGAAGTCATCTCTTACATGGCTTCATTAGAGACATTAGTCTTTTTGATTTTTTAACACTAAGGGGGAGGGCGCAGACTTATGATGAAGTCAGGGGGCGTTGGGAGGCTTATGATGAGGGCAAAAAGGTTGAGAACAACTGGCCCTAGCCTGTACCCATTCATTGGTCTATCATTTGTCATGGTTCACAATTTGGACAATAGCACCAGCCCACATACTTTGCTTTCTTCACTTATTGTCACTACTTACTACAAGATGAACCACTAGCATCATAAATATAACAGTTATTGTTATCTTTGTCTCTCAGCCAGAGTATTCAAATTTAGAGGTATAAGGAACTGCACTGCACTCTTGCCTGAGGCAAAGAAAGAGATGGAGAGTGTGTGAGAGAGAGATGGAGAGAGAGAGAGAGAGAGAGAGACAGAGACACAGAGACAGAGACAGAGATGGCGAGAGTAGAGAGAGAGAGAGAGAGAGAGAGAGAGAGAGAGAGAGAGAGAGAGAGAGAGAGAGTAGAGAGAAGTAGAGAGACGGAGAGAGTAGAGGGAGAGATGCTGAATGTGATGAGTAGTGACAGAGGCCCCTGAGAGGCTGCAAGCCATCCTAAACTAGGATAACCCAATTCTTCACACCGCCGCCAACATGATCTCTCCCACTCTGCCTCTGTTTCCTCAGATCTCCATCTCTCTTTCTTCTCCTCCTCCTCTCCCTGTAACATATTCTTTCTCTCTTCTTCTTCTTCTTCTTCTTCTTCTTCTTCTTCTTCTTCTTCTTCAGTCTTTCCATCTAATACACTGGCTCCGTCTCCACAGTAGCTCTCTATTTCTCCTCACTCTCCTCTTCTGTGGACCATGTAATACACTCCCTTCCTTCATCCGTCTGTCTGTCTTACCATCTCTCTCTCTCTCTCTCTCTCTCTCTCTCTCTCTCTCTCTCTCTCTCTCTCTCTCTCTCTCTCTCTCTCTCCATCGGTTCCTTACACTTGGCTAGTCTTAATTAGATTTAGGTATTAGCCCAATGTCATTTGAGTTCCTTTCTCTTTTTCTTTGCCCGTCTGTTTTTGCTCTCTCTTTTTCTATCCCCCTATCTACAACTTTGTCGCTCTGCCTCAGCCCTTTTCTTTCTAAAATCACCTCAGCTCATTTCAGCAAAAAATAATGATAATCCAATAAGAAATCCGTAATATTCTTCCTGTACAACTGTTATAGGGACCCATGGGTCCTCCTATAATTTCCTCATCTCTGTCCTCTAGGTCTATACCTCTAGGTAAAACTGGGGACTGTACAAGGGATGTAACCAATACCCTATACCTAATAAATGTGAAAGTTGGTTTGGATAAAAGCGATAATGCAATTTAATAATTAGTCAAATCAAGGCACCCTAGGCAATGGCGGAAATCGAATCTGCAACCTCAGTCCACTCCTCCTCCACTCCTCACTCCTCCATCCACTCCTGATCTGCCTGAAATCTTAATAACAAGGCAACAGAGAGCTGCTTGAATTGCATGCACAATTATAGTGGTGACGGTCATGGAATCACGTGCGACTCTTTTTCTTTTTTGTGTCATCTGAATTACACAGCAATTATTGAGTTACTCATATCTCTCATATGGGCAACAAACTATAAGAGGTTGCTATTAGAATTTTGTCACATGCTCTAACACTTACACACAGATACACACAAATACACACACACACACACACCATATCATTCATACACATACACACACAAGCACACAACCAGGGGCGTGAACACACACACGCACGCACACACGCACACACGCACACACAAAATTTCACTAGCAGGGGTGTGAATATTGTAATTTGCCTAATTGCAGCGTAAATGGCGTTTCCCCCTGTGCTCATTATTTCCGTATTTATTAGCGGCTAGCTGCAGATGTGTGCCGCTGCTTACGGTCGTTAGCGGGCTAACGGGCTAATTTCCCCCCTCCCTTACCTTCTTCCTCCTCCTCTCTTGCACAGCACAAGCTGCCTCGTCCTCCTCGTCCACCTGCGGAGTGAGTGTGTGTGCAGAGCCGCTGACAAGATCGTCTGGGCCTGGGACAAAACCATCTGAGGGCCCCCTCCCACTCAACACATAGCGTGTAATGGGGTCCCAATTCTGGGCTCTCCCTCTCCCTGTGCCTAGAACAACTGATCCCTTTGTCCCCCCCACCTGTCCACTTGCCTGTGTGTGTGTGTGTGTGTGTGTGTGTGTGTGTGTGTGTGTGTGTGTGTGTGTGAGTGTTTGCATATGTGTGTGTGTGTGTGTGTGTGTGTGTGTGTGTGTGTGTGTGTGTGTGTGTGTGTGTGTGTGTGTGTGTGTGTGTGTGTGTGTGTGTGTGTGTGTGTGTGAGTGTGTGTGTTGGAGATGAGTGTAATCAGCAGTCTGCCGTGGCAATCTTTTGGGCTGAAATATTTTCCACACGGCTGTCATTTTGAATTAAGATTCCCTCACAGCCAACAGGCAGAGGCAGCCCTTAAAATGGGGAGGGGACCCCAACAGAGGAAACATTTGGACAACAACACAAGAAAATGTATGTCTATGTGTGGCCATTCTGTGTGAGCCATTCTTTCGTGCGTGCGTGCGTGTAGGCTACTTGTTTGGGGGTGTTTGGTGTGTATGTGTGCCTGTGTGTGGTGAGAGCAGACCAGGTTCACATGAACATGCATTTCTGGTGAATATCTTGAAGGAGTCTGACAGGCATCGTACACAAGTTTATTTGGAGACTTCAAGATAGAACATAAACTGCCAATACTGAGAGGTGTGCGCGTGTACACACACACACACACACACACACACACACACACACACACACACACACACACACACACACACACACACACACACACACACACACACACACACACACACACACACACACACACACACACAGGTTTTTTATTCTCTTGTTGATGGCTAATGTCAGTGCACGCACACACGCACGCACACACATGCACACACACGCACACAATAGCACACACATATAGCACAGTACATATGTAACAGTGTGACCCATTTTCTGCACTTGAATGAGTTTTTTTATTCTGGTCAGGGCTAATGTCAGGGCTATATGTGGCGCAGATGTACAGACGGACCTGCTTGCAAAGACATACCTACTACTTGTGTCTATTTAGGCAACGTTTCTTTGTACAAAAACATCACATACACTTACTGTAGCACTCACCCTGTGTGTGTATGTGTGTGTGTGTGTGTATGTGTGGGGGGGGTCCTATGGGGTCCTATGTTCCCCAGGTTCCCCTTTTTTTGAAAAAGGGTTCTATGTTCCCCACTGCTTCAAAGTAGACTGCTGCCACACGGCAAAGTGCTGGTTGCTGTTGCAACTGTGGCAGGTTAGGTTTAGGGATTGTTTTGGTCAGGGCACAAATTGAAAACTCAGAAACATTGCATTACAACAGGTTAGGTTTAGGGATAGTTTCAGAAAGGGCACAATTTGACAACTTGGAAACATACAATGTGCGGAACATAGAACCCTTTTTTAGAAAAAGGGTCCTATGTTCCCCACTCCCATACAAAGACAGGGGAACATAGGACCCGGGGAACATAGGTACACTTCCTGTGTGTGTGTGTGTGTGTGTGTGTGTGTGTGTGTGTGTGTGTGTGTGTGTGTGTGAGTGTGTGTAGGCCGGGAACACAGAGAACAACTATACAGCACTTGTAGTGAATGCCTTGAAGGGTTCTGGCAAGCTTTGTAAACATTATTTGTTGTTTGCTTTATTGTTGCCATAAAAGCGGCATTGACAGAGTGTGCCAGTGGCCATGGCTCTTGCCACCCCCGTCACCTGTTGTAAAACACACACGCTCTTTCACTCTCGCTCTCACACACGCGCACACACACACACACGAACGAACGCACACACGCGCACATACACACACACACTCACACACACATATATACACACACTCACACTCTCACACACACACACACACACACACAAACACACGCGCACACGCACACATATACACACACAAACACAAACACACACACACACACACACACACACACAAACACAAACACACACACACACACACACACAAACACACGCGCACACGCACACATATACACACACAAACACAAACACACACACACACACACACACACACACACACACACACACACACACACACACACACACACACACACACACACACACACACACACACACACACACACACACACACACACAGTTACCCACTGTAAATCTCTGTGGAGCACAATAATCTAACCTATTGCATCCTTGCAGGCCTTGTACATGTACTGGTGATATGGGGAGGGGGAAGGTGTGTGGGTGTGAGAAGAGAGAGAGAGAAAGACAGAGAGGGAGACAGAGAGAGAGAGAGGGAGAGAGAGAGAGAGAGAGAGAGAGAGACAGAGAAAGAGAAAGAGAGAGAGAGAGTATGTGCGTGACAGTGTTAACTGCGGTTCTCTCTCAGTCTTCGCCCATGTCATTGGCGTGTCCCCTGGGGGTCTGAGTACATCAGTGCTGTTGCCGGCAGGCAGGCAGGAAGGCAGGCTGGTGGAGAGAGAGAGAGAGACCCCATGCTGCGCCGCCGAAATTTAACACGGATGTAAATCTGACAGAAAAGATTAATCGGAGACAAAAGCTCGCCGCTCTTAATGTTTACACCACGCCGCACGGAGATTAATTAGATCCAAAGAGGAAGAGCACACTCATGGACGATACGCTCATTTGTCTAGGGAGAGAGGGAGGAGAGGGAGGGCAGGGGTGTGATAGACAGAGAGGTGGAAGGAGAGAGAGGGGGGGGGAGAAGGGATGAGAGAGGAAGAGAGGTGGAAGAAGAGAGAGAGAGAGAGAGAGAGAGAGAGAGAGAGAGAGAGAGAGAGAGAGAGAGAGGGAGGGAGGAAAGGAGAAAGAGGGAGAGAGAGAGAGAAAAGGGGTAAGATAGAGAGAGAGGTGGAAGGGGAGAGAGAGACTGAGAGAGCAATAAGGAGAGATGAAGGGAGAGAATGAGGGCAGAAGGGGGGAGAAATAGAGGGGAAAGAGTGAGGGGGAGAAAGAGAGTACAAGAGAAATTGAGGGATGAGAGATGAAGAGAGAGAGAACAAGTGAGAATGGGAGGGGAGAGAGAGAGGGAGATGGGGGATAATGAGGGATAGACATTATGAAGGAAAGAAAACCGAGGGGAATACAGATAGAGACGTAAAGACACAGAAAGCAAGAGATAGAGTGAGAAAAAGATGCAGGGGAGAGAAGAAAAAGAAAGAAAAAAATCCTCTCATTGCGCTAATGCGGCGTCCGTCTTCACTGCGGGGAGTAATCTGACACGGTGTTAATTGTGGGGAATCACATTATTGCCTTGCTGCATGCAGCCACCTCACCACCACCACTGGTGCCACTGCATCACGCTTTCTATCTTTCACTTTTTCCCTTATGGTCTCTCCATCTCTTTCATTCTCCGTGTTTCACTCACTATTTTCTCTTCTTTTTTTCTCTGTTTCTCTTTTTCTCTCCCAAGCAACCTAACACATTATCAGTGGTGCTCTCTCTGCCCTGTCTCATTCTATCACTTTCGTTCTCTCTCTCTCTCTCTCCCTCTCTCCCGAACAAGCCACCACACCATCAGCTCATCCATCGTTATGTTGTGTTGGCCGGTTAATACCCTTGGCCAGGGCCAGAAGAAAGTGAGACGTCCATGGAGAATTAAACTCTTGGCTAATGACTTCTTGGATATCAATCTCTAAAATGTAGGGGCTGGGCGCAAAGCAAGCAAGTAAAAAAAAAAGAGACAGAGAGAGAGAAAAAAAAGAGAGAGAGAGAGAGAGAACGAGAGCGAGAGAGAGCGAAAGAGAGAGGTGCAGTGATTAATTGCCATGGGGGGAAAAAGTTCACTGACCATCATTTATAATCAATTCAGTGACATTTCTGCTATGACAGAGAGGTCAGCGCCTCAGCATTAAAGCGATTGGAAGTTTTGGATGTGAATATTTCAGAGGCTTTGTTGAAAATTTCCTCCGTATCGGTGACGATGACGAGGACGGTGAAAAAGACAAGGGGAAGGTGTTCCGAGATTTCCATAACGGAACAGTGTGTGTGTGTGTGTGTGTGTGTGTGTGCATCAGACTGTGTTCTGTCACACCTTGTTAAATGTCATCCCGTTTCTGCCAAAACCGCACAAGGTGACTGCAATTAAACAGGAAACGGGAGGACGAGGACGAAACTGGAGGATGAGAAGAACAGAAGGGAGGCGCCAATGGAGAGAAAGAGAGAGAGAGAGAGAGAGAGAGAGAGAGAGAGAGAGAGAGAGAGAGAGAGAGAGTGAGAGAGAAACAACAGGACAGGACAGGACAGGGTAGACAGAAAGAGAGAGATGTAGAGATAGAGAGAGGCAGGAGGAGGGAGGGAGAGAGGTAGAAGGCAGACAGAAGGATATGGGGGTGGGGGCAGAGCTGTTAACATCATCTTGCAACCACAGAGCATCGCTGCTCAGGCTAATCAAGTCCTCATGGGGGGGGGGGGAGGTTAGCAGAGCTGTTAACATCACCTTGAGAGGGTACAACCAGAATATCACTGCTCAAATCTCTCAGCTAATCAAGCCCTCACAGGGGAGAGAGAGAGAGAGAGAGAGAGAGAGAGAGAGAGAGAGAGAGAGAGAGAGAGAGAGAGAGAGAGAGAGAGAGAGAGAGAGAGAGAGAGATGGAGACTGAAAGTAGAAGAGTAGAGTAGAAAGGACTAGTCTGGGATGTGTGAATATGAGTTTCCAAGTGATTGCTCGGCTGCTGTGTGGACCCTCTTTGGGGTGTGTGTGTGTGTTGATTGCACAGCTGCTGTGGACCAGTGTGTGTGTGTGTGTGTGTGTGCGTGTGGGATTGCCATGGCTGCTAGAGGGGCCAGTCCTGGCCAGCAGTAATTGAGTGTGATTAATGGGGAGCGCAGAGGAGCGCTGCGCTTCTATCCGCCCACTTGGACTCTTCCCCTCTGCCCACAGCAGGCCCGCCGGCAAGCCCAAGCACCTGGACGGCTGGAGCACCTGGACAGTTGTCCCAGCCTTGGCTGGCCGGGTTTGTCTTGCCTTGCGGAGGAGGAAGGCATACTGTAAAGGCTTGGGAAGTGGGAGCAGGCCCCATACAATCTTTGTTTTATCATGTAGTAGTAGTAGTAGCCTTTATTTGCCCCAGTATGGGCAATTGTCATGCCCCTCTCTTGTTTTATCTTCTTTTAATGTTTAGTATTTATCCTGTCATCACTTTCCCTATGTATTTTAAGACATGGTTTTCCTCTCTCCATTTTATTGTTTGTATGTACATTTGTGGTAGGCCTATGTGTCTATGTGCCCGTGCTCCACGCGAGCATGCCTACTCATCACTTTACATGCTGCGTGTGTAAATGTGTTTGCATATATTTTGTACTTACACATACTGTAAAGGACTTTGTGACTTTTATCTACGAAAGGCGCTATACAAATAAATCTTGCTTGCTTACTTACTATAAGCCTTAAGGGCAGAGGTGTATTAAAAAGTGGAGGTAAATTCATGTGTATTCATAATGCAAGTACAACACAAAATGTTACACCAGTCAGACTGTACCTAATTAGAGTTTTTACTTTCCTTTTACTTCTACTTCTAGTTATGCCAATAGCACCTGCAAAAAACGCCTGCTGAATACTTAAGCCCTAGTTGGCAAAGTTGTCGTCAGCCTATAAAAACCCAAATATCTTAGCCTCTGATGCACATAAACCTCTGATGCATTCGAATGTGCTCATTCAGCTGTAATATATCCACATTTTTATTAAAAAAAGATAAAATCTCAAGAGCCTGAATGCAGCGTATAGTGTCTCCAGGCACCAAAGGTCAAACAACACATACATCAGGGTTAAAATGAGTTAATACATCTCTGTATAATAGGCATTGTGTGTTTTCCTAGACGTTGCACCGGGGTAGGCCTTAAAGGAATTTTGTTGTGTGCAATTCAGGTTGGGGCGGAATTTGGAAAATGGGAGCTACTGCGTACATTTTACCAGGAAGATTCAAGCTTGTTTTGGCCAATATCAAAACGTTCACATACCAATCAGTCTCTCCCTTTACGCAACAGGTAGCTCTCGCATCAGTATCATCGTATGCCTATCGTCCAGGTTCATGACTACCCTGACCTGCATGGGTGCCGCTAGGGGTTGAAAAGGTGTTACAGATTCTAAGGGCCCAAGCACTGACAGGGGCCCAAAATTCGAATCTTTCACGGGGCCCAACATTTCTGGCGGCACCCCTGCTGACCTGAGGAAGAAGGAATGCCTTCACTACATGAACGAATGACCAGGGGGGGTTTCACCAGTAAGAGGCACTCTCAACATTCATGGAAGTTTGTTTAACAGTAGCAGTTGAGATATGGTTTGCACATGGTTTACACATATTTTTACAAGGACATCATCACTGCATTCAGATTTCAACTTGAGCTCAACTCAACAAAGTGGAAATTGTCATCACCAGTTAATCTGAGAGTTATTTTCGAGGAACAACTAAAAAAGCTCAAACGTGCAGAGACAACACACACACACACACGATACAAGAAATCACCACCAGCTGACACCCGGCAGGTCACACTGCACGGTCGCAGGTGTTGGCCGATCTGTAGGAGGCCATTCATCAAATTGGACATGAAGGCTACTGTGGAAAACACACACACACACACACACCACTCATGCAGACAGAAACCAGCCAGCACCACCGTACACCACACCAAACACTCACATTCTCCCACTCTCACTCATTCACACACGTATACACAGAAACAGCTGCCTTCAGATGAATGCTCCAATTCATTCCGCAGGAACTGGGTTCATTTGTCACTGTTGACGTCCCTCTGCAGTCCCCCCCCCCCCATCGTCTTTGATGGTGCACCCAGCTGCTCCGTCGACAAATGTTCCTTTGATGGCGCACCCCATCCCGACACCCCCCACCCTTCTCGAGCCCCTTCACAGCCCAGAACCTCACTTCCTGTGTGCGAGTCCTCACCAAAAGCCTCCCGCTACATCAACTTCCTCTGGCTTGTGGGCAGCTTCACAGCCAGCCAGACCAGGGAAGTCGACGGGGTTGAGGAGCACAGGGGTCAGTTGTCCCGGGCCCAGGAAGAAAGAGGGGGCTCAGAATTGGGTCCTTATGACATTGTATGTATTGGGTGGGAGGGCCTTTGAGATGAGTTTGTCCCGGGCTGGGCCAAAGCTGTCAGTGGCCCTTGGCCAGCCAACACAGCCAGCTCTGCCAAACCAGCCAGCGCTGTGAAGTGTGTGAAAGCAGGGTATTCAGGCTGGCTGGGAGAGGGGTGTGTGTGTGTGTGTGTGCTGGGTGATGTGAACACGGCAGTCTTTATATCAGAACATGCTCTCAGATGTCTCTGGGTTTTCTAAGACCAGAAAAAAGCTTGTGTCTCGTCGCCAGCCATGATGGCAACCGTGCCATCTAAATGATGGCATGAGATACGCTGACTGCATTAGATCAATGAGGAGCGAAAACATCATTCTTTTTTTATTTCACACAAAATATCATGATCCTTCATTGCTTCTCCAGCACAATTAACCAAGGACGGCATTATGCGTCTTCATATTTTACGGAGCAGATCATTTCTGCTATAAAGGCATTCACGACACAATTGAATGGAAAAATATTCCTACAATGACCACTTAAACCTTTTGAACAGAGATGTTATCTGTTACGTGAAATGGAGTTGAATTTTTATTAGTTACACGTAAAAATCATATCACACAAAAGCGGTGGATGTTGATGTTGAGTGGAGTCTGAAGCACCCCTTTCCTTCTGACTAATTAGCAGTCGTGGATGATGTTAACAGGTAAGAGTGAAATGGTCCACTTTCCAAAAGTGTTAAGCCTTACCTTTTCAATTGTTTCAGGCCATATCTTCAGCCAGGTAGGCTTTATGCTTTCTACTACTGAGAGAAGCTGTTGTAATTACGTACGGTACCTAGGTTCTCGCAGTGACTTCAAACCAGTTCCGTTTTGAAACAAGGCAGGTACACGATTAGCAGTTTCAGGTAGAAAATAGTGACGTGCGTATTTATGTCTTTGCCACTGGATGCAACGGATACCAGCATTAAATTGAAGGTGTCGGACGTCACATGAGAATTCTATTACACACAGGTGTCACACCCAGCTATGGTATGAGTAATGTTAATAAGACTTATGCAGTTAGAAGTACTCTTACAGGTGTAATTACAACACTAGTGGTATGATATATGACATAGTTGAAAAACCATGTTATATACTAGTAGCGTTGTAATAACATCTTCATGAACATTTCTACTTCTAGTACATAGAACTCTGATCTTATGATCTAATCCGTGACTGATCTGATAGTTACCCAACATCGTCAGCAGCCACTCACGTCCTGGGTACAGGTTCTCAACACAGCATCAGCAGTAGGGCTTTGGTGAATAATCGTTGACAAAATGTTGGATGAAATCAGGATAAAATACACGTCAAACATGATGATCATCAGGCCTGAACTAGGACCAAAAAAAGAGGCCCGGTCATTTTTTTTAGTGTAAGGAGATGTCCAGAATACCAATTATTGATAGTCCAAAATAAGGATTAGGATAAAATGCATGTCAAACTCTAACATTTAAGGATAAAATGTGTTCCAAATCATAATCCTTGGGTATATTTAACCAATCATCTGCATGTGATCTGCACAAGGGTTGTGTATGTTTTAGCTGTATTTCAGTTGTGTAGCGACTGTGCAGTGAGATATGCTGTCGATTTACAAGACAGGTTTCAATCCAGACACGCCAATTGTCAGTGTCATGAAACAAGTTGTGGTAAAAAAACGAGAGAAGACACTGGGAATCATGGAACAATAGATTGAGAGTATATTTAGTGTCATACTGTCCAGCAGCAAAGTTTACAGGAAAAATGACACGTCTTCTGTCCCTGGACACACACAGACAAACTGTGTTGTGAGTGTGTGTGTGTGTGCGCACGTGTGCTTGTGTGTGTGCTAACTTTGCACAGCGTCCGCCCAATCTCTATCATGCACACTGAGGCCTGAGGAGGCCGCCTGTGGACTCTTGGCTGCCATACAGTAAGAGCAGCAGCAGTAGGTAGCAGTAGCACACACACTGCTCTGCAGTTGTCCCGCATCTCTCCTAATGAAATCAAATAAAACACTACATCCTTCTGGACTCCTACCAGGGCACCCTCGCCTCGCCTCGCCAATGCGGCGGCGGCTGCAGCGCAGTGTAACCGACCTTCAATACACGGGAGCGAGCCGAGCGAGATACAACGGATGACTTCTGTGCACTCTGCCACTAATGGAAAACAAAACTTTCAGACTCTGCCTGTCCATAGTTATTCCACTTCAATATATATAGTCGAGCCAGACTCGTCCAAGAGTCATATTAATGTCAACATCCTTTAGAGTGAAACAAATTAGGCTCCATATTGGATAGAGGACATGATGCATTGCCCCATCAGGTACTGTAGGAGTGGGCAGCTGGATATGGACGTGTGTGTGTACGGGTGTGTGTGTATGTGTGTAGTAGTAGTAGATTTTATTGGCGCTTTTCCCGTTCAGTGATATATGCTGAAGTATTAGGGTATGTTTTCAATTTAAAGCTGAATGCTACGTACCTTCGGTGTATGTCCCAGCATTCGGAGTGTGCGATACGCAGGGATAGACCCAAGGAGACCACATCAGAACAGCCCAGGTAGGCACAGCACTCACACCCCACTTACAAATATTGGACTTTATTGCACACATGACAATTTCTTTTTTTTTCTTTTCTTATTTTCCTCTTCATTTTGTATTCATGTAGACAATATTATGACCATGAGATGCTTACTTATCTAGGCTTGTTTTTTTATATTAAACAAGATCAAAACAACAAAACAACAAGAGAAATCATACTACATATCCACTTAACACAGACACACGCACACCAAAAAACAAAAGTTTCAGATATAGTGCACCCTAATCTCAAAGGCAAAGAAGTTGACAAACGATCCTCATTTTCCTCTGCAGTGCTCTGGTACAGAGATGCACCAAGGAACAAAAAAAATGGAACAAAGGAAAAAAGAAGTTAAACAAACAAAACACACACACACATACACACACACAAATAAAATGCAACCCCCAAGGGAGATTTGAAACATCTTAAGTTTTGGTAGTAAGGTTTTTTTTTCCTCTTTAACCCTCTGAGTCCTGCAGCAAAGACTGCCCTGACTATTAGCGCTGGCTAGTTCCTATTAGCAGCCCAGTGAGGAATGTATGTTGATAGGCTTGGCAGGGCTAGATGTCTTGAGGTGGAGGCTTTTTTTTGCGTGACCCTTTATCCACAAAAAGGCACTTTATTTTATATCTCGTATTTCCAGGACATTTTTTAGGCACTTCATGGTCCAATCAAACAGTTACGTAGATATAAAACTCAAAAGTAGGATTTAACTGTGAGGATTTCACTGCATTACATCTGCGGCAGTGCACAAGATATTTATTTTTTCCCCTTCAACATTTTTTGGTCGAAATGTTCCAGTTATGTAAAAAGAAAATAGCAACAGCAATGAGTCATTATGTCTACAGTGTGCCAATTTTTTGTAGTGCATTTCAAAAACAGCTTGGGGACTGGTGAGGGAACCTTCTGTAGGCACTTTTGTGACAAAATAAAAGTACAATATACAACTCTGAGGTCTTGTGGGAAAGGCACTTGTGACTTGCATTTTCTTGGCAGTGCGTTTTTGACACAGTGTCTCTGCTGACACCGTTCCAACAGTTTATAAAAAGCAGGATACACAACCATGCAAACAAAGCTAGCACCTCTCTCAAACAGTCCTATAAAAACACGCCTTCAAAAATAGGGCTTGGAGGGTAAAAAAAAGGTAGGTCATAGACTGCCCTTCCTACTCCTTAAAGAAATGTATATATCTCACAGAGAGGAGAACAGTGAGTTTCTTTAGTTTTTCTTTTTTTGGTCGTGTTTTCACAAATGGAGCGCATCTGACAACTCAGGGGGTTAAAGTGTAATAAAAAACAGATTAATATAGTTAATTTTTGTTGTTGTTGGTGTGTCAGTTGCATTACACTTTTTAATTAGTGCAGAGAAGAAGCTGAAAATGCAAAAGGAGGGGGAGGAGAAAAAAAAACGAAGACAAAAACCCAAGTGGACAAAACTGGAAGATTAGTATACATTAGGTGTGCCGGTGCATAGACAGCCATAGAAATAAAGAAGCTCAAAAAACAAAAACCCATGAGAGATAATACAAATGTTCCCAAAAAATGTTCTCCTGAAGGGCAACAGTAGGCATCCATACAGTGCTATACAGAAGAATACTGCGAAGCAGATTTTTTTGAGCTGGGGCCTATACTAAGAAGCTGGTTCAGGAGTAAAGCAGGTTAAGTTAAGAGATGAATCATGAGCCTTCTATTAGATGATTTTCCTCATAACTTAAACCTGGTTTACTCCTGAACCAGCTTCTTAGCACAGGCCCCAGGACTCGGACCAAGTATACGTCTATCCCTTTTAGCATCCCAAACGCATGCTACAAGTGGTAACTAACATATGGAGGAGCACTTAGCTTTTAACTGCTGTCCATCCTCGAACTCAAGTACAAAAATAATGTAATTTTATGGCAGGCTGGCTGAGTTAACAAACTATAAACTCGCTATAGAAACATATAGAACACACAATAACAATACAATAACACTGGCATTCTTTCTAGAGCCCCGCAAGAGCTGGTATGTGTTTATGCATATATATGTATATTTACATATTCATATTTATAGGTATATAAAAATATGTATTCATCTACGTCCCTCTCTCTTCTGGGCCATGGTGGGTGTATTAAGCTTCTAAATCTGACAGATGCTTGTGGATTTGAAGCGCCAGGACCTGGCATTGAAAAGCAGTGCATCCGCCCGCCCCCCACCCCCACCTAGGCAGATAAAAGCCAACAGAGACCCCCACCTCTCCTTGTCTTTTCTTTTCTTTTGTTTTTTAACGTTTTTTTTATTTATTTATTTTTAAGAAGAAGTAGCACTCAGATTCTCTGATAGCACAACGGAACGCCCCCAATCCCTCCCTTGAAACACACATACGCACGCGCACATACACGTTTACGCACACACACACACACACACGCACGCACGCACGCCACACGCACGCACACAAACACTCACCAGGAGCACCGCGCGGAGGTGTGTGATGCGCAGCAAGACAGACATGACAGCAGTGCCGGAACCTCAGACTGAGGAGTGGAACTAGCAACACAGGAGAGTGCGAGTGTGTGTGTGTGTGTGTGTGTGAGTGTGCGCGTGCGTGACGGGGAGCGTGAGTTCTGTTCCAGTGAGACTGTGTTGAGTTTTTTTTTTTTTCAATCATGATTTACATTTATATGTTATGCATTGCATTATGAGTGTATGGGTGTTAGTGTGTATGTGTGTGTGTGCGGGTATGTGAATGAGTGTTATGTTTTTTTTTGATGTGCGTGTTTGTTAGAGAACTGCATTTAGTGACGTAATTTGTGAAGGTGGTGGTCAGTTTTAATTGTGTTAGTCCGTGAACCAGACCAAGGTAGTACATTCAATACACTGGTTAAAAAACACAAGACAAAAAAATAAACATTTCAGCAAAAGTTAGTAAAATTCTTACTAAGAATGTTTTATTAAAATAAATGCCAAGGGGTTAATAAGAAAAAAATAATGCATACACCATGAAAACTAAATGCAAGCATGTAAAAATACTTATGACAAGGAAAACTAATCAAGTAGCTAATGAGTTAAACAAGCTAGGAATTGGCAAGAAAAAACAAACCAAACAAAACAAAGTTACTCTAGGAAAGGCAACACTCCCAGAGAGAGTCAGATTCAAGAGATGGGGAGAATATAGGAGGAGGAGGAGGAGGAGAGGAGAGGAGAGGAGAGGAAGGGGGGATTTGGGGGACAGAGGAAGAAGGGACAGGGGAAAAGGGGACAGGTGGGGGGGCATTTTTTAAAAAACAAGTTGTAGTGGGCTTCATCCAAAAAAAGAGGAGTCCGAAAAAAATGATTTATAATATACATATAAAATGAAGTTAGAAAAATACATTAGAAACCTGTAACAATGGTTGTAAATTACATTATCATACATGTAATAGGCAGGCCGAGAGGATTACTGAAGTTCTCTACACATTTTCATGGACTAACCCAACCTTGTACAAGGACACAGCATGTTAGAACATTGCAGAGGGGAAAAAAAAATCTTGTAATACTGTCATGATCTGAGTTGTCTTCTCAAACTCCTTTCTCGTATTGCATTTCTTTGTTTTCATATATATATATTTTATATTCATAATTTTTAATATTCTTTTTTTCTCAATAGAACACCTAACACTGAGCAACAGATGCATTGACCTTTGTGTGTGTAACAGCATGTAAAAAGATCGAATGATCAGGGGATAGAGAGAGACAGAGAAAGAAGAGAGAGAGAGAGAGAGAGAGAAAGAAAGAAAGAAAGAGAAGAAGCAAAGCCAGCACAGAAGCGGCTGCCAGGGGTGAGCACAGGGTTCAGTTCTAGTCTCCCCCGTCTACCCATAAATCCCCTGGTTGTTCCAGCTACTGAGAAGCGCCAAGGGCCGTGAGGGAGTTTGATTCCTTTAGCTACAATAGTGGCATTATAAAGGGGGGAAAAAACGGGGGAGGGCACACTTGCTCTGACAAAATTTGGCACTGCTTTTTTTTTATATATATAAAAATGGGCTTAAAACATGGATGTAAAAATCTGCTATATCACCATATTGACATCATATAGAATTCATTCTTACTAATCAATGGGCTAAATATCTTGAGTAGGATTAGCATTGACCGTGGGTGAGGAGAACTCATGTTAGCGCATGTGTAACAGACCTAGAGTAAAATCATAATTACTACTAGCTAGCATGCTAGCGTAAGCAAAAGCGTTTGATTTTTTTGTTGTTTAAAAAGAATAAAGATTCATGTCCTCAGTGTTTGAAACAACCAGGTTTATCCAGTCTTTTACCCATAACTGCCAAGATCCTCAACCCATCTCCTAAAGATGACTGATTTTCTCCTAACCCACCCACACTATCCCACCCCACTTTTATTGAAACCTCCACCTGGCAGCCTTCTGCAATGCTATTGGCAGTTTGATCTCGACATAGTCACAGTAAGCAGATATACAGACAACGAGGCTTCGTCATCTAAATCCAAATGGAAAAAAAATCAAAACAATAAAAAACCAACACATCACATCTCCCTACATATTGTTCAAATGGCTGAAAGAGGGATTCAAAAAGTAACAGAAGGGAAGAGAGAAAAACAGCTCAAACTTGGGAAGACAAACCATGGCACATAGTCAGCTGGTCAAATGACAGCTCATCTGTTTGCATAGAATAAAACTCGTAGACGGTCAGGGCTGACACACACACACACACACACTTTCACACTGACACACACACACACACACACACACACACACACACACACACACACACACACACACACACACACACACACACACACACACACACACACACACACACGTTTCTCTCTCTGAGCCTTTCCTAGTTGGTGCTGGAAATTACCCAACAGAACAGTAACACTTGGGGGGAGAAAAAAAGGAAAAACCATCCTTAGTAAGGCACTTTGTCTCTCGAGTTTCGTCCTCGGCATACATCCCTCTCTCTTTCCCTCCTCTCATTTCTTCCTCTTCTCCTCATCCCCTCCCAAAATCTGATTCACAGAACATTCCCAGATTTGACTATTTTGGTCGTTTATTTACTTAGCCAAAACTTATCCAGAGATACAAAGCATCTTCCACCCCCATCATTCCAAATACTAGATTTTTTTCTTTCTTTTTTTTTTAATATAGATTTTTTTTTAGTGTAACTGCAAGTTAAGTATAAAAAGCTAAAATTGCCAAAAATATATTTTTTCTTCTCCAGCACCCTGTAAAAGTATCTAATGTTTGTCTTCTTCTCTGTATTTTTCATAAGTAATGACATATCTACATTTGTATATATTTATACTTATAGAACAGGTATGTATAAAGCAATCGGAACAGGCAGGCATGGCTTTCGCATCCTATATATATATTTTTGTTCTTGAGTTGAAAGTAAGATGGGTGGGTGGGCTCAGTAGCTTCTGTACCAGCGTGTGGGGGCTGTGGCAGACACATTATGGATGGGCTCCCTCGGGACACATGGGGTGATGCATGCTGGGATGGATGGGGTGGGGTGGGGGGTGGTGGGGCTAGTGTATTCCTCCACAGTGAGAAAAAGAGAGTAGTAGTGGGTGGGCGCGGTAGGGGTAGAGAGAGATGGGAGGGTGGGGGCGGTAGGGGTAGCGAGAGATGGGAGAGTGGGGAAATACTTGGAAACATCTTGAGGAAACCAATGAGGCTTCTCCTCCACAAACTGAGTTCTGAGTTTTTCTTTCTTTCTTTTTTGTTGTTGCTGCATGATGAGGCAACAAAATTATGAGAAACTCACTTTGTGATCATTTGGCAAACAAGAGTATGGCAAGGGGGCTGGGACAGACACAACATGGGATGAGCAGAAAAAAAGATGAAGAGAAATGAGGTGGGAGAGGTAGGGGGGTGGGTGAGAGAGAAGGGGATTGGGGAAGCGGATAAAATCTAAAAAGTTTATGTACAAAACTTCACTTGTCGGGCGCTCCCTCCCTCCCAAAACCTCTCCCCACCCCCACCCCCACCCCCACCCAGGCCTCGACTGGCAGACCAGCAGTCCTGCTTAGTGTTTCATAACCTAAACTCACCTTCATTTAGTATGGGACTGACTGTCAAGAAGTGGCACGAGTACGACCTCCCGTCAAACCAATCTCTACACCCCTTGGGATTAGATGAACATCTAAGTAATATATATTTTATATATATATATGTATAAGTATTTATGTATTACATTTATCAACTGGAAACCCTTTGGCTATATATGCACACAATACTTTTGTTCCTCCTTTTAGCTAGTTAGGCTCGCGGATGTTTTTTTTTTTTTCTATATTTTTTTCTTTCAAATAATAACAATAAAAAACAAAATAATGTAGTTAAATCAGGCACTGAGTCTGGGTCTGATGTTAGGAGGAGGAGCTATAGGCTACAGTATCTACTGTGTCATGCACGGGTCAATAAAAAACCTCCTGCCTCGCTCGCTCGCTCGCTCACTCACACGCTTGCTTTAAAAATGGCTGTATGCAAATCTCAACACTGGCTTCTCCCCCTCCATACAAACCCCTCCCCCACCCACTTCATACTTCCTCTTCCTGCCCCTCCCTCCTGCACTGCCTGCCTGTCATTAGTCAGTAGGAACGGGGGGGAGGTAACAAATACAAAATGCTCACACACACACACACAAAAAAAAAAAGCAAAACATGTAACACCATGAGCAAATGACATGGAAGGAAATAAAATACGGAATTAAGTAAAACAAAAAATGTAACAGAAAACACGTGAGAAGCATTTTTTTTTTGCAGTCCATCAATATAGCCATGCTTTCAGAGATCAGAGCAAAAAGAAAACAAAAACGAAAGACATAAAAAGACTGTTCATAGGCACACCCAGAATGTGTCTGCACACATCCTTACTATCGTCAGGAGGGGATAGAAACAACACTGAGTAGAATTTTAAAATTACAGGACGAGTGAAAAAAAAAAGAGAAAAGAAAACAGATTTGGCGTGAGTTGAGTTCTTTCCTTCTTTTTCTTTCATGATTTGAGCTATGGTATGTGTGTGGAGGGGAGTAAGTTCTATGTATTTCACATTGAAATCAGTTTATTATAACCCCTCCCCCAGTTTGTTTAACCAATTAGGTGGTGGGTGAGTACACCAATCAGAGAGCAAAGATGTAACAGTTTTTTTGTGGGGGTGTGATTAATCGAACTGTCCCATATATATGACCCAATGGGGGACGGGCTGCTTTACTTATTGCTTTTTAAATTCAGTGCAGATTTTTTGGGGGGACTGAGCATGCGTCCACCCAATGGTCAACAATCTCCAAAAGAAAAAGAAAGAACCCCGCATTGGAACGGGAAAAATAAAAAAGTGATTAAAAAAAACAACCAAACAAGAAAAGACCAGAAAAGTCCAACAAAATCAAATGACACAACCATTAGAGAGCTGGGTTGTGTAGTGTCGTATGTTCGTTTGATTCGTTTGCAGTTATGTGTTTTTTGTTGAAAGTTGTGAGTGAGTAATGTTGTAATAATGTGTTTCATTGTATATTAAAAAAAATGAAATAAAAAATGTGAAAGTAAAAACAGAAACAGAAACCATGTTAGGGTAACTTCATGGGCAGGCCAGGCCTTTCCCCTCCCAGCATCCGAGAGGCTAGCAACAAAGGCATTTACCAGTTAACGCATCAGCAGGCAGGCTTGGGGCGGGGCTTGGGGCAGGGCGGCTCGTCATTGGGTGAAGAGTTCAGAGGTCAGAGGTCATGTGTTAGTTGCCGGTGGCGGCTAGGTGGTTAGGAACAAAAAACAAACGTAAAAAAAACAAACAAAAACAAAACAAAAAGGAAAAAAAGAATAGAAAGGATATTAGTTTCAGCAGAAAGAGACTGGAATGACATCATTTTAACAGTAAAATGAATGCAATCTCTCACCCACCCTCCCCCTCCCATTCAACCCCCACCCGCCCCATGGTTTAATTCTGTACCCCCCACGGCAAGAGACCCCCACCCTGGCTGAATCTGGTTAAGAAATCATGACATGCTTGGTTTGGGTATAACGTCATGATCAGGCCTACCGAGCCCCAGTCTGACACTAGACGTTATTAACGGCGTTCGTTAAGAGAAGCGCTAACGAGCCCCCCTAGCCCAACAAACAAGAAGCCGTGAAGATGAGACATACAGGAAACGCTAAATGAAGCAAAAACCACAACAGAAAACAAACTAAAAAAATGTAACAAACAAACATAAAAAAATCGATTAATGGTGTTTAGTGTCTCGAGTTGAAAATGCAAGTTATGGACAGTGTAATTAGTCGTAAAAAAAGGGCGGGGACTTAAACTGAAACTCAATTAAGAAAGAAATAGATGAAATCACTTCTGAGTTCAGTTCTGTTTCTTTTATTTTCCACGAGTATGTACAGGATCCATAAATACAGTTCCTATAAAAAAATGTCCACGTGTACAAAAAATGACAGTACCTCCTCAGTACAACTGAAATGCGTAACAAAATAATTTCCCAATAAGCTGAAGAATATGTATGCGTCTCCATACCTTCACAGACAAAAAAAAGATGTAAACTACGCTTCAGTGTGGAATTAACATTTATATATATTAAAAAAAGGGACAAGACAGACTCAACGAGGACAATGCGGACACCAAGGTATGCAGGAAAAAATGAAATCATAGAAAAATAATGATTAACAGTATTAAAAAAATAAAATTTATGGTCTAGAATGTTTTGCATTTCATAGTGTGTTCAGTCAGGAGGGCTGGAGTCTGACAGCTAGACATAGGAGCTGAGAGGAGACTCACACAGCTCCCATAGTGTGGTGCCTACAGCACGGCGCGTAAAGTGACTAGGTCACCGAGCAGAGGTGGACACTCAGGCTTCAGAGAGTAAACAAAAAAGTCATGTGATTTGCTGCGCTGATGATATAAAATGTAAATGTTAACATTTATAACGGTCAGTCCTCTCTCCAATTACTAACAATGGCCGGCGTCAGCTATACTTTTGGAATAAGATTATATAATCCCAACCAAGAACTAGATAAAATACCCTAATCCTAACCTAGAATTACATATTTCATGTCTAGGCATGTTTGTCCTCTCACAAACATTGCCAAGCCTGAGATCAGGCACCGATCCTTATTCATTATGGCAGCTCATCCTAATTCCTTCCCATAACGCTTTTAGCCAGGTAGATGCCATAATCAAGTTACCCAGGTAGACGGGATAAAGTATTTATATAACCTGCTTTGAAGACCACAGGCAAAACAATTAAAATATAATTATAGATACACAGCAGACTTCTACTTCCCTGTAAGCCCATTGGTCCAACCTCTGATCACATGACCCATGGATACTGATATCGATACAGCCCTTGGCTGAGAGTAGGCCTGTGGTATTGCTCACGGGTGGGGTGGGGGTGGGGGGGTTAACTAACCCAGGGCTGCGTTTGATAGATAGGTAACCCCTCCCTTATACAGGTACATAGGTGCAGCCATTTTATCATTACTGAGTACGGCACATTTACTTCTCAATGAGTAACTGTATTTGTAAACATAAGGCATACCACAGCAGATACGGGTAGAGACATAGCTTTTGTGTGTATTTGTGTGTATGTGTGTGTGTGTGTGTGTGTGTCTTTGTTTTTGCTACATTGTTAGGACTAGAAACTGTAAAGCTACTAACCATATTAGGACCTGATGACAAAGTTAGGACCAACACCATGGCCCTGAGAAAGAAAAGCTGCTATAAATATGTTGTTTTGTTGTTGATGAAAAAACTAACAAACTAAACAAAAACATTTTTTACTGACAGGCTAGGTTTAGGGAATGTCTTGGATAGGGCACAGTTTGAAATAAAGTAAATGCATTGCAGTCAATGTAAGGTCCTAACAATGTAGCAAAGACATTGTGTGTGTGTGTGTGTGTGTGTGTGTGTGTGTGTGTGTGTGTGTGTGTTGAAGTGCTCCTCTCTACATCTCATAAGATGAAAGAGCTTGTTTAACAGTCTATTTGCTTGTCTATGTGTGTGGTGTACAGTATACATGTACAATCCCTTACATGCATCAAAAATATTACACGTGCTACTGCACATTACTCTGTGTGTGTGTGTGTGTGTGTGTGTGTGTGTGTGTGTGTGTGTGTGTGTGTGTAAAGGCTTAGCATCAGTGAGTTTGACTCTCATTAAGCCAACAGCAGTAACAATACGGCCCGGATTTCACAGCCAGATCTGGGGGGGATTGGAATCAAAACGAGAACGAGAGTCTAAAACAACGGGGCTCCCGATCTGCTTCTGTTCCCCCAAAAAAAAAATCCACCCCAGACTCTGGCTGTGACCCTGCTCGGGCTCAAATAAACGCAACATCAGGACAAAACATCAAGAACAAGAACAGTCTTAAAGGGTCTGTCCAACTAACCTCTGTCAGCGGTCACAATCCTTTGGTAAGGATGGACTCGCTGGTCATGTCGTCTCACTTTAGAGGCCATTGCACCTAGATCACGACAGATCGCCACACGGTTAGACACTGCTCACACACTCTCGGGAGGGAAAAAAGCTTCAGTTTTCCTTTTTCAGTTTTGCTTGTTTTCATATTTCTTCACAGTATAGAAATAATCATAAAAAACCACACACATTTACACTGAACGTATTTAACACGGCACAATCTGGACAGTTTCATCTATACACATTTATATATATTTATATATAGAACATCTATAGTCATGTACATTATAATAACATTACTAACACATATTGACATCGTATAGACAGTGAATAGAAAAAAATGGCTCTGAAAAAAATATAACATTTCTTTTTTGTCATAAAAATCTTTTTTTTTCTTTGTTTTCTTTTTTTATATAAATTGTATAACTTAAGAGGTTATAAAATTCCACAGTACTTCAGAGGCACACAGAGAGAGGCTTGTGAAGTGACAGGGTTGGACAGGGCTGGGAGACACTCTTGCTCTGCTTGCTACAGTACTACAGTAGTGTGTGTGTGTGTGTGTGTGTGTGTGTGTGTGTGTGTGTGTGTGTGTGTGTGTGTGTGTGTGTGTGTGTGTGTGTGTGTGTGTGTGTGTGTGTGTGTGTGTGTGTGTGTGTGTGTGTGTGTGATGCAACAAAGCGAGAACAGCTTGGAGACACTCATCACTGGTTGGTACGCATTAGCTTCGGTAGTCTCTGTGTATGTGTGAGTGCGCGCGTGTGTGTGTGTGTATCATTTTAGACCTTGACCTAAGAGGACTTGGGAGTAGACTGGGGAGAGACTGACGTCAGTGTTATGGGGCAGCGGTTTGAGGAAAAGTAAAATATTTAATAAGCTGTGGACATGTGACCGCCAACACTTCTAAAATGGCCAACGGTCACATATAAAGCAGTCATGGGCTGTCCGTGTGTGTGTATGTGTGTATGTGTGTGTGTGTGTGTGTGTGTGTGTATGTGTGTGCCAAAGAGATTTTAAAACACTCCAAGCCGTGTGTGTTGCTGCGTGTGTTGCTGCGTGCGTGCGTGTGCGTGTGCGTCTAGGGGGAGACAGAGAGTGAGTGTTATCTTCAAAGTTTTCTTGGACTGGAAATGGGCTCAGATTTTTTTTAAGAGCTTGTTACCATGGCCACCAACCCTGGTGTGTGTGTGTGTGTGTGTGTGTGTGTGTGTGTGTGTGTGTGTGTGTGTGTGTGTGTGTGTGTGTGTGTGTGTGCGTGCGTGCGTGCGTGCGTGCGCGTGTCATAAAGGGGCATGAAAAGAAAGATGCGATGCATCTGTCAAACTTAATCGTAGTTGCCTAAATGTGAGAAGTATATTTCTGTACTTCTGACAGATATCCCCCCCTCCTCCCCTCTTCCCGCCCCCCTCTTTCCCCCGTTTTACTCCTGCTGTCGGCCTTGTTGTGTTGTGTAAGACTCTCAAACGGTTACATCAGATTTCTAACTGCAGGCTCTGAGTGACTCTCTCTGTGTGTGTGTGTGTGTGTGTGTGTGTGTGTGTGTGTGTGTGTGTGTGTGTGTGTGTGTGTGTGTGTGTGTGTGTGGTGAGAATGTGTCAGTGAGTGCAAATGTAAATTTCTTTCTGTACGCAACTGTGAGTGTGTGTGTGTAGTTATGAACGTGCTAATGTAAGTGCCCATTATAGGATGCATAACAATGCACATAAGTGGAACAGTATGCCCATTATTGCCAGTGTGTGTGTGTGTGTGTGTGTGTGTGTGTGTGTGTGTGTGTGTGTGTGTGTGTGTGTGTGTGTGTGTGTGTGTGTGTGTGTGTTGATTCTCTTTGCATATTAGCGTGTGTGTAACTGTGTGTGTGCGTGCCTGGCAGGGGATATGGTGTGACTGGTGACAGGCTTCGCTGGTGGCTGCCCCCCCAGCCCCCCCCGCCCACGCTCTGCTCCACTCACTGCCACAGATGTCCAGGACATTCCAGACTGCCTGGCCTAGTGTGTGTGTGTGAGTGAGTGAGTGAGTGTGTACGCGTGTGTGTTTTTGTGTGTGTGGGGGTGTGTGTGCGCGCGCGTCTGTTTTTGTGTGTGTGTGTGTGTGTGTGTGTACAGCCTGAAGACATGGTGATACGGAGAGATCAATACGCTCAGTAAATGAGTATTACAGCATGTTGGTGTTCTCATGCTCTCTCTCTCTGTCTCTGTCTCTGTCTCTCTCTCTCTCTCTCTCTCTCTCTCTCTCTCTCTCTCTCTCTCTCTCTCTCTCTCTCTCTCTCTCTCTCTCTCTCTCTCTCTCTCTCTCTCTCTCTCTCTCTCTCTCTCTCTCTCTCTCTCTCTCTCTCTCTCTCTCCTCTCTCTCTCTCTCTCTCTCTCTCTCTCTCTCTCTCTCTCTCTCATCCCGCCACTGAGGAGAGTGTGTTGCCTGGCGATGACGTGTTCCAGTGGTTAGCGAAGGCACATCACCGAGGCAGGAAGAGCAGGCTTTCCCATCTCCCTCCCTCTGACACACACACGCACGCACGCACATGTGCGCGTGCGTGCACACACACACACACACACACACACACACACACACACACACACACACGCGCACATGTACACACACACACACATGCACGCATGCATGCACATTAGAAAGTAGGGCTATTAGAATGCAGTGGTCTTTGGACGTCTACTGCATGGTGGACAAGAGAACCTAATGGGCCTGAATGTGGGTTGTGTGTGTGTGTGTGTTCGGCAGGGTGAAGCTAGATAGGGAGAGAGGCAGAGAAACTCTGTGTGTGTGTGTGTGTGTGTGTGTGTGTGTGTGTGTGTGTGTGTGTGTGTGTGTGTGTGTGTGTGTGTGTGCCGGGGGTGGGTGTGTTAGGCAGGGTGAAGCTAGATAGGGAGAGAGGCAGAGAAACTCTGTGTGCGTGTGTGTGTGTGTGTGGAGAAACAGTGGAAGAATTTAATGAAGAAGCCCATCAGGGGAGAAGCCACTGCCGCTTGTGCAGCCACACACACACACACACCCGTCACAGCCTACAGCCTGGCACACACACAGCGCACACAGAAGGGGGGGAAGAGCGAGAGAGAGAGAGAGAGAGAGAGAGAGAGAGAGAGAGAGAGAGAGAGAGAGAGAGAGAGAGAGAGAGAGAGAGAGAGAGAGAGAGAGCGAGAGCGAGAGAGCGAGAGAGAGAGAGATGAGCGGATGGGCTGGGAAAGAAAAGAAAGTGGGAGGAAAGTGGAATTGAGGGAGAGAAAAAAAGAACAAGCCGTGCTAAAGGGAAGAAAGAATAGAAGCGAGGGAGAAAGAGAAAGACAGATGGAAGCATGGAGAGAAACAGAAAAGAGAGAGAATGAGGCAATGCAGAAGGAAAAACGAACAGAAGAGGGCTCAGAAGGACAGAGGAAGTGTGGATGGGAGAAAGAAAGAAAGAAAGAAAGAAAGAAAGAAAGAAAGAAAGAAAGAAAGAAAAATAAAGAAAAATAAAGGAAAGAAGGAAGAGCAAAAGAAGCAGACAGACAGAGAAATGATGTCAGAAGTGAAGAGAACTCCGAAGGGACTGCACAGGCAGACAAGAGAAGCCTCAGGCCAGACACACACACACACACACACACACACACACACACACACACACACACACACACACACACACACACACACACACACACACACACACACACACACACACACACACACACACACACACACACACACACACACACACACACACAACTATGTGAACTCAGCTAGTGTACTGCTTGTGTGTGTGTGTGAGCGCGCCTTACGTCCTTACGTCTAACAGCTTTCATATTCACTGTTTTGAATTAAGAGGAAAAACAGAAATATGTACTCCCTTTATCAAAACACTGCATCATACGACTAATCCAATATAGTTACTGAGAAACATTCAGCAATTTGTGTTCTGAGGTTTGTGTTCCCATGTCTTTTCAGTCCTCGTTTTTTTATGTTCCCTGACAAAGCTCTTGTTCTTGTAGTATGGGAGTCTTACACAAGTGTAACCATTCTAGTTCTCCCTGGCTAGGTTCCCTAAATGTGATGATGCAAGGGGGAACTTTTTGAGCAATATGTCTGGGAAACGACGCAACAATATGTTGCTTGGACTGTTAAGCACAATATTACTTTTAGAGAACTTTAATAAGCAGCAAAAAACATTTGTGATTCTTGGCTCAATTTTTTTGATGGAATAATTGTGATGTTACCTGGCAAAATAGCTCAAAAAGCTGACCTGTGTGTAATCACAGTACTAACAGTTCCTAATATGTCTAAAAGTTCTAGGTCTTGTGATATGTGATTCTTAAACAGTATAACGGTTCTAGTATTCCCTGGGGTCTGGGTTCATAAAAGCAGTCAAGTGTCTCCCGTTATGGCCTTTTTGGAGGGCCGACCTCCAAAGCACCCATCCATGCGCCCGTCTTAAATCACACCCCTCTCTCTCGTGTGTTTGTACCCGTTCCAGTCCCAACACCCCACCCCACCCCACCCCCCCACCCAAAAAATCCTCCAAAATTTCCCACCATCTCACATCACTCATCCCAGCCTTTTAGCAATCTGCCCCACCTATCCCAATAATTTGTCCACCCAACCACCCCAATATCCCTTTTTAACCCCAAAATCCCCCACATCTCCCGCCCCATATCCCCCGTGTTTGATGCCGTCCTCAGCTGGACAGCAGGGTGGTGTATTTACCTTTGAGGGCCTCTTGCTGGGCCCCGACCTGGGCGGCGTGGGCGTGCGCGTGGGCGTGTGCGTGTGTGTGTGCGTCCAGCAGCCCCGCCCCTCCGGCCGCTGCGGCGTACAGGAGGCCGGCCGTCGCCGCGTCCTGCTGCTGTTGCTGTGGCGACACGGAGGGGAAGGCCCCGCCCATGCCCGCCGCGCTCATGCCCGCCGCCGCACCCATACCCATGCCAACGCCCAGCCCCCACGGC
>NC_085875.1:22100651-22110651 GCF_034702125.1 Engraulis encrasicolus
GAGTGAGGTCATATTGCAAGTCATCTCCTGCCTGCTTCACAGGCTTGCACTCATTTTTAATAAACTTTTCCACACACACACGCACGCACACACACACGCAAGCAAGCACACAAGCACACACTTATCTGTGTACAGCATACGGAATTCCCTTGGAGCCAGCATAAGAGGAGAAGTTATGCTACCAGCTAGGCCCAAGTACACACTGGTCGGGCATGCTAAGAGTTGGGTCAGGCTGAAGTTACACAGCATCACACCACCACCACCACCACCATGCCAGCTGTCCCTCTCCTCTCTCATCCCTCTTTCTCTCTCTCTCTCCTTCTCTTCCCCCATCCCTCTCCTCTCTTCCTTTCTCTTGCCTTCATTCCTCTCCATCGTCCTTTGTTCATCCCTCTCTATTGCCCTTCGTCATCCCTCTCTATCTCTCTCTCTCAGCCTCCCTTCATACCTCTCTCTTCTCCTCCCTCATCCCCCCCTCTCTCCTGTCCTCCGTCCTCTCCTTCACCCTTTCTCCATTCTTCTCTGTCCGTCAGGGGAGGGAGAAGTAGGACGAGAACAATTACCAGCTGTCAGCCCTGTCTCACCTAGCGGCCCTGCCATTCACAGCAGGTGTAAGTGTGTATGTGTGCGTCCTAGTGTGTGTGTGCGCGTGTGTGTGCGCGCGTGTGTGTGTGTGTGTCCAAGTGTTAGTGCGTCCTAGAATGTGTGTGTGTGTGTCCTAGTGAGTGAATGCGTTTCCTAGTATGCGCGTGCGTGCGTGCGTGCGTGCGTGCGTGCGTGCGTGCGTGTGTGCGCGTACCTTCATAGGATCAATGAAAGTTAACCTGACATCACATCCAAGGCCTGCCATTGAAATGCATCCCTGCTGCGTTTAGGGTGGGCACCGGTGACTCGCTGGGTTGCCATGTTACGGTCACTACGACACTTCATGTCTCTAAACGACCCCCTTTTCTTCTGCCCTCATCCCCCTCTCTTCCACACCTCCGAGCGACTGACCGACTGACTGACTTCATCCCTGCAGTTCTCTCGTTCCTTCGGCGAGTACATTAAACACAGACCTGACCAGTGGCCCAGAGCCCGCCAGCGCACTTAAAAACAGAACACACACACACACACACGACACGTAGCCAGCCAGACAGAACAAAGGTGTCACTGTGTGTGTGTGTGTGTGTGTGTGTGTGTGTGTGTGTGTGTGTGTGTGTGTGTGTGTGTGTGTGTGGGCGTGCTGTTCAGTTTTAAACAGAGCGGTTTTCAAAGGGAAACAAGAGAAAATCAAAGGCGGAAAGGGGTCGAGGGAAGAGGGGAAAAACAAGGGAAAGAAAAAATAAAGAAGGAGAGAAGGAAGGACAAATCCTCTTTCCCTACGGTGGCCTTTATTTGGCACTGACACACTTCACTCTGCCAGTCAGAGAGAGAGAGAGAGAGAGAGAGAGAGAGAGAGAGAGAGAGAGAGAGAGAGAGAGAGAGAGAGAGAGAGAGAGAGAGAGAGAGAGAGAGAGAGAGAGAGAGGACAAGCAGAGTTCATGATGGCACCAAACGAGTCCAATTACGAGCACAGTAAACACAGGCATCAAAGGCCAGGCCCTCTGCCCACGACTCTACGTTAGTGTGTGTGTGCGCGCGAGCGTGTGTGTGTGCGAGTTCTTAGTAAGTTCTCAATCACACACGCACACACACACGCACACACACACGCACACACACACGCACACACACACGCACACACACACACACACACACACACGCACACGCACACGCACACGCACACGCACACGCACACGCACACGCACACGCACACGCACACGCACACGCACACACACACGCACACACACACGCACACACACACACATACACACACACGAGTGAAAACGCAGACCTTGGCAGTGGAGGGCAGGAGAGAGAGAGAACAGGAAGGGGGAGGGCAGCGAGACCAAACCCACACAAGAGAAAAACAGGCTGACCACCAACACCAGAGAAACACATTGCATGGCAAAGGAGGACACAAGAATAGTACATTTTCTTGTTTGAAACTGGTCTCCCTGAAATATGGAGAGAGAGAGCGAGAGAGAGAGCGAGAGAGCAAGAGAGAGAGAGCGAGAGAGAGAGCGAGAGAGAGAGAGAGAGAGAGAGAGAGAGAGAGAGAGAGAGAGAGAGCGAGAGAGAGAGAGAGAGATAAAGGGAAAGAGAGAAAAAAAAGAGTGAACAGACGGGTGGGGTCAGTCCTGGGCGACTGCAACCACCACACACACACACACACACACACACACACACACACACACACACACACGCACCACACACACACAAGCACCACACACACACACGCACATCTGGAGGAAAAGCCCCTACTGCCTGCCAGCTTCACACATCTTGTGTTTCTATGCGAACTCATGTGTTTGTCCGGGACGCGGTATGCATGAGCAAGAAATACACGAGTATTTCAATGGAGTGTTTACTCAAGGGACTAAGGAGTAAAACAGACAAAAATATGAGGACTGGATAACTATACATGGGTGGAGGGAAGAAGGGAGAGAGAGAGAGAGAGAGAGAGAGAGAGAGAGAGAGAGAGAGAGAGAGAGACAGAGAGAGAGAGAGAGAGAGAGAGAGAGAGAGAGAGAGAGAGAGAGAGAGAGAGAGAGAGAGAGAGAGAGAGAGAGAGAGAAAGAGTGTGTTAGTGTGATGCTGAATGTTTTATGGTGATAGTCATGGGGCATTTAGAGACGAGAACAATGGACACAGGAAACCTCGGACTGCAGACTTTTTCCCCTTCACACACTGACACACACACAATAACAGGAAAAACCCCCCCCCCCCCCCACACACACACACCATCCATAAAGCTAGGGCTGTGCAATATATCGTATTTATATCGCGATATCAATATTCATCATATATCGTGATATCAATATCAAAATTCATAAGCTTATATCGTGATATTTTGTCATTTGCAACGCTACGGTGCAGTATGGCAGCCAAGGGATTAAGCAAAACGCAGGGGTGGTACATCAGAACTAGCTCTATGTCGAGAAAAACAGACGCCTCTCGAGTCTTGCGCTCTCCTCAAGTCTACATTCACGCAGACTTACTAGATATTATGCTACTAGAGAGCACTAGAAACTAATAAGCCATTTTGTGTGCTACTCCACTACGATAATAGTGGCAGGGGTTGGGAATTTCGTATATATCGCTTAAAATATCGTCATATCAATATTTGCAGAAAATATTGTGATATTGTTTTTTCCAATATCGAGCAGCCCTACATAAAGCAGAGGTACACACACACACGCACGCACGCACGCACGCACGCACGCACGCACGCACGCACGCACGCGTTACAAAAAAACACAGGCACACACAGTTCGGACTCATGCATTTGCAGCCTGAAGACTTATATCAACACGCCTGCCAACAATGGACTGAAGAAAAGTCACAAGGGCCAGCACTGCACAACATACACCAGCATGAGCTCACACACACCGCTTTTTACTGCCACATTCTGTGCTTCCTTCCTGCTAGAATGCTTCTCTCTCTCACACACACACGGTGCGTGTGTGGATGTATGGCTGTGTCAGTGGTTAGCCTTCACTGGAGCCGATTCTCCCAGCCTTGGAGAACAGCAGCGGGCCTATCAATATCCCACAGTGTACTACACACACACACATGCTCTATAACACGACCGTGAGCACACAGGCACACACACAGACAGACACACTCCTCTCCTGGACTTCTGGAAGAACAGCATGTATTTTATAGAAGTACAAATCTGCGCTGTCCAAACTGCATCACAGAGTCGAGGACAAAGGCGCGCCCACACACACGCACGCGCGCGCATGCACGCACGCACGCACACACACAGTGAAAGAGCCACTGCTCAAAATGAGAGTCTTCTAATGAGGAGGCTACAGTCCAGCAAGCTCAATGTGGTACAAAGTTTTCTCTCCCTCTCTCTCTCACGATACACACACACAGATTTATTGGTGTGAATGAGCGTGTTGGTGTGTGTGCAAAGCACCAGAGTCCAAATGAAGGCAGTGTTTGACGTGATCCTCATTTTCCACTTCCACTCCACTGTATCATACCAGCCAGCCAGCCAGCCAGCCAGCGATCCTCATCAGCGCTGTCAGTGGAGCTTCCTCTCTTCCTTCTGCCCCCCACTCTCTCTCCCTCTTTCACGCTTCCTCTCCCTCTCCGCTTCTTTCACCATTCCTGTCTTCTTAAAACCTTTCACCACTCTTCATTGCACCCTCTTTTCCTTCTTTTTTCTCCTCTTCTGTTACAGCCTCACTATTTTATTCCCCTTTTCCTCCTGTGCCCATTCTCCATATCCTCGTCCTTTCACTCACTCCTCCATCATTCCCCCTCTCTCATCCAGTCTTTACAACAGCACTACCCTCCTCTATTACCCCTCCACTACTCTCCTCCTCTTCTTCGCCTTCTTCCCTCATTCTGCCTCTCTCATCTAGTCTTTTACAACTTCACTAGCCTGCTTTCCGCTCTCCCATATCCCTCTGTCAGGCTTGGCTACTTGGGTGGGTGCGGGGTGCCGTGTGGTGTGCGGCTGTGGTTTCCCAGTGAGCTGCTAAAGCTCCCCCGTGCAGCCCTGCATATCTTGAGGGGATTTGGGAGCCTGATTCGGGGGGGAGCTTTGAGCTGCGCCGGGAATCTGCATTAGGATTCTCTCATTGCCTGTCAATGCTCATCAGCAGCGCGGCCCACACACACGCGAACACACACACACACAGGCGCATACGCAGACACACACGCACTGCAGTTGGCTGTACCGCCATGTGCCTTACATACACCTTGCTAGTATGTGTGCGTGTGGTGTCTGTAAGACAAGCCTTTAGGACCCCCACCCTACACACATGCTCACACACACACACACACACACACACACCCCAGGGAAGGCCACATGGGGGGGACCTGAAGTGGTGTGAACCATTAACAGTTGGGGTGTGAGCCAGGGGGGCATCACTCACACACATAGGCGCGCGCGCACACACTCACACTCGCTAGCGCACACACATAGAAGACGCAGTGGAGGTCGTCTCCAGGCAAAGCCTAGCGTGGCCGTGAACTGACTCGTGGCACTGTGCCGGCAGAGATGTGAATCACTCAAGGACACAGCTCTATATATGACACTGTGTGTGTATCAATATGTAAACGTGTGTGCACATATGAATGCGTGTGTGTGTGTGTGTGTGTGTGTGTGTGTGTGTGTGTGTGTGTGTGTGTGTGTGTGTGTGTGTGTGTGTGTGTGTGTGTGTGTGCGCGTGCGCGCGTAAGAGAGAGTATGTGTTCTTGACTGACAGGAACAGTGCAGCCGATTTTCCATCGGTGATTCCAGCGTCTCATGTTGCTAATTTTCCCCCCGAGGACCGGTGAGGGTTAGGAGAGGCAAATGGCAAAGGCATAACTAGCCTGACAGCGCACGCACGCACACGCACACGCACACAGGAAACCCCATTCGTTCTGCTTAGACAGATTACCATTGATATCCACAAACATCCATGCAAACATAGACGAGCATGAGCATACAAACACGCTGAACGTATACAAACATACAGACGCGTCTCCCACAAAACACAACCCTACATCACTGCAGTCAATGCAGAAAGTAATTGCAGTAAATTAATGCAAGGCAGTAAATGAAATGTACTGCTAAAAAAACAACCGTCCTTATCAAAATCTGTCCCATTTTCCTTTTATTTGCCCCATCTTGTGCGGCTATGAATACACAAATAAAATCCATCTGTCAAATAAATTGAATTCAAATAAAATGCATCTGCCAACTAAATTGAATTCAATAGCAACACTAAGCGTAATGCATGGAAAATGTATGAACACATGCAAGCAATGACTGACAACGTGTGCATGTGTGAAGTTCATGATGTACTTAATATTAATATATACACCAATATCCCCAATATACATATTTATACGTCTGTGATGTGTTTCAGTGGTATTCCAAAGACAGACAGAAATCTTATTATGTTGACGTACACGGGCGCTTAATGACCGCAGTGCTGTTGGCAGTACGCGACAGAGATTATAAAAAGATACTTTTCCATCAGCTATTTTTATTTCCTTTTCTCCATTTCCCATTTTATCTTTGAATAAATGCATACATATATACATTTATTCATAATCATGGTGCCATTCATAACGCAGTGAAATAAAGCACGATATCATTGTTATGTTTTTCAATTGGTTGGACAAAAGATTTGCCTTGTGGCGTACGACTCTGAAGCTCAGAACTCTATTCCGAGGCTGGCTTTCACCCCACACTAAACCTCCAATAGTAACCACCCCCATCACTCAGACTGACAGCCTTCTTCTCTCACACACACACACGCACGCACACACACACACACACACAAACTTCCTTCCCCGAGACACACACATATGCACAGGTACAACAAACACCATTTCAAACAGTGCAGTGCGGTGCAGTGGTAATGCTCAACGCAGCGGTAACAAAACAGGCCTATTTTTAACAATCACAGTACAACACAGCACCTCGCTGCCAACTTGACTTGTTTACAAACCACTCAAAGTTGAACAGCTGAGGTACCTATACTGATTCAGCTCTACAACTCATTCCCTTGTTGGCAACAAAACAAAAAGCATCGGTATAAACAAAAAAAATCTCTAGCTACTCAGGAACCCAGATATTTAATTCTGCAAACTCCCTTCCTGGTCCGTCAGCCTTTTGGTCCCGTGTGGAAAACGCACCAACTTACTTCCTGGTCTGTCAGCAATTTGGTCCCATGTGGAAAAAGTGTCTTGAGAGAGAGGAACCACCAACAACTTATTCCCTCTCAAGGGACAATGCAAACAGGACTGGTCATGGTCGGACAGGGGATCTGTGATCAGGGATATAATCTAACACATCTGGAGTTTGCCTGTGTGATGATGTCAGTAATATAGAAGAATTTGGCAATAAAGTTTACTTGACTTGACTTACTCGACTTTAGCTGAAGACAGGTCTCGCGCTCTAAACTCTCTACATTTCCAAAGTGTTGAAGCATTTTGCCTTTCATAGCCTCTCCTTAAGAGTTTTGTTTTACTTTTGTCCCTCTTTTTTGCCATTTCTGAGCAATGCATTTCCCTCTTTCTGTTCCCTCCCAGGACACAACTTCAGAAACAGTGTTTTTCAGGCCACTTTCTTTGTGTTTTTTGCTTACTTTTTTTTTTTGCAAGTGTGTTCGGGTTTGACCTGTAATGACATTACTCGATATCGAGATTCCGGGTAAAAATCAATGCAAAAGTGGACCTCTCTCCATAAAGTTACTCATCCAGGCGTGTGTGTGTGTGTGTGTGTGTGTGTGTGTGTGTGTGTGTGTGTGTGTGTGTGTGTCTCACATCGGACCAAGAGCATTTTTATAGACAGAAGGAAAGAAATGGGTCCTGAGGATTTTTGTACCAAATTTATTAGGATTGTTCAAAAAGTCAGTGTGTGTGTGGGTGTGTTTGCGTGTTTCGTGGATGTTTAAAATACTGGTGTGTGTGTGTGTGTGTGTCTGTGTGTGTGTGTGTGTGTGTGTGTGTGTGTGTGTGTGTGTGTGTGTGTGTGTGTGTGTGCGTGTGTGTGTGTGTGTGTGTATTCGGGGTGCAGAGGCGGCTGGGTTTGTGTATGAGTAAGAGTTTTTAGCAACCTAAAGACATTCTCTGGGGGTTTCAGTGTCTGTGTGTGCGTGTGTATGTGTGCGTGTGTGTGTGTGTGTGTGTGTGTGTGTGTGTGTGTGTGTGTGCGTGTGTATGTGTGCGTGTGTGCGTGTGCGTGTGCGTGTGCGTGTGTGTATATGAGAGAGAGATCCCATTTTCCTGTGCAAACAATGTGAGGAGCAAGCAGCTAAGATGAAAAGAGACTGTAGCAAAGTCCAGAGAGAGAGAGAGCGAGAGAGCGAGAGACAGAGAGACAGAGAGAGAGAGAGAGAGAGAGAGAGAGAGCGAGAGCGAGAGCGAGAGCGAGAGAGAGAGAGAGAGTGTCCAGGGAGGATGAGATGAAAGGGGCGTGGGCCCAGAGCAGAGGCCTGCAGGGCATTCCACACATAGCACAACCTCTTGTTAGCTCACGACAACACACACACACACCCTCAGCTCACAACACACACACACACACACACACACACACACACACACACACACACACACACACACACACACACACACACACACACACACACACGAAGACACACGAAGACACACGACCCCTCAGATCACGACAAGACACACACACACAGGAGAGAGAGAGAGAGAGAGAGAGAGAGAGAGAGAGAGAGAGAGAGAGAGAGAGAGAGAGAGAGAGAGAGAGAGAGAGAGAGAGAGTGAGAGAGAGAGAGAGTGTGAGCGAGTGAGTGAGTGAGTGAATGAGTGAGAGAGCAAGAGAGAGAGAGCAAGAGAGAGAGAGTAAGAGAGAGCAAGAGAGAGATACAAGAAGTGCAGGCGCAGACAGACAGCAAAGTGCCACATTGGAAAAGCGAGTAAATCTGGACCCAGTGGATGCCATCTGACAAACAGCACTGGCACAACAGTGGCCTTCCTGAATAACAGGATTAGGCCTCTTCAAAGGCGTCTGATTGGGCCAGAGTGGCCTTCAAAGCCTGCCTCGATTGGGCCGAGGGGAGCATGGCGGATTAAACCCGCCCCCTTACACACCGCCCTCGCCTCCCCCACATCCCTCTTGTCAAGGGGGTATCACCGACCGCAACAGGGAGGATGGTGACCTATTGGGCTGCTGTTGCCTGGCTGTTTGTACAGTGTTGCCAGTGTGTGTGTGTGCGTGCGTGCATGCACATTCGTGCATGTGTTTGTGAGAAAGGGAGGTAGTGAGACTGTGACGGAACGAAAGAGTAAGAGTGTATGTTTGTGTGCTCAATAACAAGGCTCACTCGAGGACTTGTTCACTTCAGAAAGTGGTGCTGTTTGGGTTGTTGGCATGTCAGCTGCTGGGCGTGACTGCTCTAACCCAAGTGGAGAAGGATGAGCCACAGCTCCACAGACGGACAGCATCCACCCACACGCACGCACGCACGCACACACACACACACACACACACACACACACACACACACACACACACACACACACACACACACACACACACACACACAGGTGTTCATTTCATTTACGCACTGTTATGTGTCTCGGTAAGTATGTCAGTGCAATTATTGTGTGCGTGCTTGTGGGTCCGACTCCTTTTACCTGTGTGTGTGTGTGTGTGTGTGTGTGTGTGTGTGTGTGTGTGTGTGTGTGTGTGTGTGTGTGTGTGTGTGTGTGTGTGTGTGTGTGTGTGTGTGGTGTGTGCATGGCACAGGTCTTAGCAAGATTTCCACAACCAAACAGCACCACTCTCACTATTGTTAGTAGTTCCCGTCTGAGGGTCGAATGGTCAACTACAAACGCCATCGGCACCATTGTGACGACAACCCAACACACTGGAAATCCTCTGACCTTTAAGAGTGACATCTCTCTCTCTCTTCACCTGTCACACACACACACACACACACACACACACACACACACACACACACACACACACACACACACACACACACACACACTTCTGACCTGTGCCCCTTGCCTCCCCCACCGGCTGTTGGGGATTACGAAGGCCCCAGTGACCTCCCCTGGCATCACACAACACACACACGCACGCAGGTGCGCACGCACGCACGCACGCACGCACACAGAGCCTGGTGCCCACAGGGTATGGCGGATTAACAGGTATGGTGCGTGAAAAGATGTGAGAAAGAGAGGTGGGAGAGGAAGGGAGGAGGGGATACAGGGATGGAAAAAATAGACCTACAGAAAGAAAGAAAAAAAAGGTGCGACAATGTGAAAAGAATAGACAGAGACTGAGCGCTCAGGAAGAAGAGAAAAGTCAGAAAAAGAGATGGCGAGAACAAGGAACAAGAGAGAGAGAGATGGGAGAGAGAGAGAGAGTGAGGGCAGCAGGTTGAGCGACTGAGCGAGAGAGAACGAGAGAGAGCCAGTGAAACGC
>NC_085875.1:22118151-22120651 GCF_034702125.1 Engraulis encrasicolus
GTGAACGTGCGCAAGGGGAGCAGAGGAGACAGAGAGATGAGAAAAAAATCCCTCCATTCTTTCCACAATTTTGAATGGCAGCTGTGAGCTGATAGTTTTTTCAATCGTTACGAAAATCCATACCTGGGTGCAACATGGTGTGAGGATGACCTGTGTACCAATATTTTGAAAATTGGGATACGGTTCAAAAGATACAGGCAAAAATGTAGCTAAAATTTTGACCTGCTGGTGGCGCTACAGAGTTTGAGCTGGGGATTCGATTTTTTTTGTGGTAGGTCATGGGATGGACTACTATGTGTGTACAAAATCCCAGCCCAATTCAACAAACGGTTGCTGAGATATGACCTCACTTCCTGTTTCACCACTTTTACAACAGTTTTGATTGGCTGTCACGGCTAAACGATAAAAGATATCCAATATTCCTTGAGACCCCACGTGTAACTCAGTCCAGAGATACTATAAACCAATTTTCGGGCGGATTGGTAAAAAATTGTGGGAAAATTAACATTTTTATTGAATTTTACAAAATTCAAAATGGCGGGAAATGTATCCTGGCGGAAAATGACGTCATAGGGTGCGTTGGATTCGTCTTGGCTCAGGGATTCCAGGGATACCACGTTTATGAAAATTGGCCCAGCGGTTCAAAAGTTACAAGCAGAAATGTACCTGCAACTTTGACCTGCTGGTGGCGCTAGAGCGTTGGGGCTGGGGTCCTATAAATTGCTGTGGGTAATGCTGAGCTGGGCCCGAATGTGTGTGCCAATTTACAGCATTTTCCTGCCTACGGTTCTATGGGCTGCCATAGACTTGCAGAGGGATAGGAATGGTGACTAGAGAATAATAATGAAGAAAACCTACTAACTCTATAGGGGCCTTCGCCAGCTTCGCTGCTTGGCCCCTAATTACTTCCATCGCTGGAATCGCTCAGATCGCCGCTGGTGTATCTCTGCGGTAAGGAGGGCAGGGAGCATGTCGAGCCTCATGGATCCGGGGGCCAGCTTTAACTATGAAGACTGTATACGGGTGTCTGTAAGGACGCCAGTGTGTGTGTGTGTGTGTGTCTGTGCATGACGCCGTGCTGGGTTAGGAGAGTGTTTTGACTGTGTGTGTGTGTGTGTGTGTGTGTGTGTGTGTGTGTGTGTGTGTGTGTGTGTGTGAGCTCGTGCTGCTAACTCAGTCACTTTGTTCCCGGCAAGGACGGCTCCAACTCATTCTGCCATGGGCTCTGCGGGGGCGACCGACACACACACACTCGCACTCCTTCTCTTCCTTTCTTCTCTCTTCTCCGTCTTTCCTCTCATTCTCTGCATCTCCTCCCCCATCCTCCTCTCTGGCTCTTTCAAGCTTCTCTAGCAGGATGGAAGGAGTCAGGCCCTTCCATCCGCTAACACACACACAGACACACACACACACACACACACACACACACACACACACACACACACACACACACACACACACACACACACACACACACACACACACACACACACACACACACACACACACACACACACACACACACACACACACACACACACACACACACACAGCCAGTCACTGCCCTGTCCAACACACTTCAGAGGAGACCACCATCATTCATTTTCTCTGAACCACCCACCCACGCACACACACCTTCAAAACTGAGTGCATCTGCTAACTGTACCCACGCAGGCCTTCCACTGCCCCCAGCTAAAGCCACACACACAAACATACCATGCATGCATGCACGCACGCACGCCCGAGACTTGTTAAAGACACTATCTCAAGGGCCATAACAAAAATATGAATTTACAAAGGCATGGAGTTTTCACACACGCACAGACAAAGAAATACAAAAAGACACACGTCACACACACACAAATCTGTGTGAGTAATGCTGGAATTGAACTGAGCAAATGCAAGACAAATGTTGACCATCTGTGTCCCCCCTTGGCCAGCGGTTACGGCCCATTCCCTTGAAACCATGCGTGCCACTGTGTCTATGTGGAGGGGCAGGAATGACTAACTAACTAACTAATGCCAAAGCACACATACCCACACCCACCACCAACAGAGCCCCACACCCACATACCCACCACCCACACAGTCCCACATACACACTCACCAGTCTCAACATCATGAGAACAACAATGGAAAAGCACACACACAAGTACAGGATGAGTGTGTCTGTGAATGTCAAAATTATATGATGTCGGTCGGTCTGTGGAATAATACACCAAGACATCAGAGACGTATAAATATGTATATTGGGGATGTTGGTAATATCACACACTCACTCACCAGTCTTAACATCATAGGAACAACAATGGAAAACCACATACACACACCTAAAAGTTTACTGTGGCTGTAGACCTCAGTCTTTGCCTCCTTTAAGAGTAGACACTAGACTAGGCCCTCTTCTCCTCCATCCCTCTTCCACCTCTCCATTCATCACTCATCTACCTTTCATCAGCATCCTTCCATTCATGCATCTGTATTCAACCCTCCATCTCTATCC
>NC_085875.1:22130651-22135651 GCF_034702125.1 Engraulis encrasicolus
TAATGTGACATGTGGTGCAGCAAATGTGGGCTTTGTAGCATGGCGCTAACGCCAGACTCACGATCTGAGAGACCGACTCAGGCACAGACACAAGGGGATGCACAGACACAAGGGGATCCACCACAGCGCTGCCTTTCCTTAGCTATCGCTCTCTCGCTCTCTCTCTGTCCTCTCCTCTCCTTTGCTTGTGCCGTCACGTGGGTGATACAAGCACAAGAGTCCGAGACCGCCCCTCCTCTCCGCCCCCTCTCTCTTTCTCTTCCTCTTCGTCTCTACCTCTGCTTTATTCTCCTGCATCCCCCTCTCCTCTCCTCTGCTGGTGCCGCTGTGAGGCTGATAATACCAGACGAGGCCAAGGCCACCACTGGCTGCCTTTTCCTTTGCCGTCTCTTCCTCTCCCTCTCCTTCCTCTCTATCCCGCTCTCCTCTCCTCTCCACTCCACTCCACTCCACTCGTCTCCTGCCACATCAAAGGCCCAGAGCTGCAGCCCTCCAGCAATTAAGAGCTGCAGACGACTTAACAAGTCTCACTCTCAGACGAGAGAAACAGACGAGAGAGAGACAGAAACAGATGAGAGAGAGAGAGAGAGAGAGAGAGAGAGAGAGAGAGAGAGAGAGACAAGGGAGAGACGAGAGAGAGACTCAGAGAGAGAGAGAGAAAGAGCTATAGCGACTTGTCAGACAACCACGTAAATATGCATGTACACATGGGCAGAGATGCCAGAGCACATACTCATTTATATTTACATATAATCAGCCTCTCAGTTTGAGTGAGTGTAGTTTAATGTGTGTGTGTACACTTATAAAAATTAACAAGGTGCCGCTGTAGGCTTTACAGACAGAGGTGTGTGTGTGTGTGTGTGTGTGTGTGTGTGTGTGTGTGTGTGTGTGTGTGTGTGTGTGTGTGTGTGTGTGTGTGTGTGTGTGTGTGTGTGTGCGCGTGTGCGTGTGCGTGTGCGTGTGCGTGTGTGTGTTAAATGAAGTATATTTAAAATGGAAAGCTCAGGATAGGTGTGTGTGTGCGTGTGTGTCTCCGAGACCTCATTGAAAAGGTTCAGGGTGAGCTCGTTTCAGGTGCTAAAATGGCAGCTAGTGGTGGGCCAGGAGCAACTAGCAGGGTGACCTGCACTACAAAAGTGGCACAGAACAGAAGGACAAGGAAGTAATCATAGGAGTGTCTGTGTGTGTCTGTGTGTCTGTGCGTGTGTGTGTCCTTGACTGGTGTGTGTGTGTGTGTGTGTGTGTGTGCCCGATGTGTGTGTGTGTGTGGTGTGGTGTGTGGTGTGGTGTGCGTGTGCGTGTGTGTGTGTGTGTGTGCCCGATGTGTGTGTGTGTGTGGTGTGGTGTGTGGTGTGCGTGTGCGTGTGTGTGTGTTTCAGTGATGTGCATGTGTGCGAGTCCTTCAATGGTGTGTGTGTGTGTGTGTGTGTGTGTGTGTGTGTGTGTGTGTGTGTGTGTGTGTGTGTGTGTGTGTGTGTGGAAGTGGCTGTGGTCCATGTCTGAAAGGGAGGCTAAATGGCTAAATAGCCAGTGCAGCTGCTCCATTCAGAGCTGCTAAAAAGACTCCAGACTCTTATTCTGGAGAATTGGATGGATGGCTGGCAATAGCGGAGGTAGTGTGTGTGTGTGTGTGTGTGTGTGTGTGTGTGTGTGTGTGTGTGTGTGTGTGTGTGTGTGTGTGTGCGTGCGCGTGCGTGCCCAAAGCAAGGCTATTCCATTTGCCTGGCGTTGCTAACACACACCCCTCACCATCTCCTCGCTCCACTCGTAAAGAGCAGAGCAAAGAAAAGCCTTTAAAGAAGCACCACCTTTAAAAATGAACACTACGACCGACTCTGGAATCTGCCTCAGAAAAGCGCACAATAAAAAAGGAGAAAAAGGAACACGAGAAGGGGAGAGAGAGAGAGAGAGAGGGAGAGGGAGAGGGAGAGAGAGGGAGAGGGAGAGGGAGAGAGAGAGAGCGAGAGGGAGAGAAAGAGAGGGAGAGAGAGAGAAAGAGAGAAAGAGAGAAAGAGAGAAAAAGAGGGAGAGGGAGAGGGAGAGGGAGAGAGTGCGCTAGGCCTTAAAATATGTAGAGCGCTATTGGAGTGATGGCTGCATTGCATTCACTTCACCTGAGAAAAGGGAGTCGACAAGGAAACCCTTTTAAACACACACTGAGAAGGCTGAACAGGCCATCACTCAACTAACACACACACACACACGCGCACACACGCTCACACACACGCGCTCACACACACGCGCTCACACACACGCGCTCACACACACGCGCTCACACACACGCGCTCACACACACACGCTCACACACACAGACAGACAGACAGACAGACACACAACCAAGCAAGCAAGCAAGCAAGCGTGCACACACACGTAACAAACTAAAAAAAGAAACCTTTAGCTTTTGGAAAAAATCTTTTCCATCGACAGACATTGTGTATTTTACAAAAGACAGCCGTTTAAATGGAGAGGCAAGCAATTGATAATAAAGACCTTCGGAGGCAGACGCAGGGAGGACTGCGTGAGCTAGAGAGCGAGAGAGAGAAAGAGCAAGTGACGACGAGAGGCAGAGGGAGCGAGTGACCGAGAGGGAGAAAGAGGGCGAGAGAAAGAGAAGGGGAAGCGAGGATGTGTGCTAGAAAAGGAGCGCAAAAGTGAGAGAAGAAAAGCAAGAGAGAAAAAAGTGAGAGAGCAAAAAAGACGGGGGGAGAGAGAGAGAGAGAGAGAGAGAGAGAGAGAGAGAGAGAGAGAGAGAGAGAGAGAGAGAGAAAGAGAGAGAGAGAGGAAGAGAGAGGGAGAGAAAGGGAGGGAGGGAGAAAGAGAGAGGGGAGGGGAGAGAGTGGGGAAAAAAAGAGAGAGAGCGAGAGCAAATGAGAGTGAGGGACACAAATGACAGAAAGAAAGTGTGAGAGAGAGCAAGAGAGCGATAGAAAGAGAGTGAGAGCGGAAGAAAGAGCTTGGGTCCTGCCCAGCATGGTTCGACCGAAAGGACTGCTAAACGCATCAATAAATCAACAGTCATTTCTTCAGCAGATACGCCGGCGTCACAATAACAAAACAAAAATGTAGTGGTTACGCACTGGGGAGCGATCGGTCACAGCGTTTAGCGAGGGACACGGCTCTTTACTCAGACGCCTGATCACCAACACATCACATTAGCTGATGGCCTGTGTGTGCGTCTTTTTGAGTGTCCCTTTGTGCGTGTGCACGTGTGCTCTGAGGATGACTAGGGTCTCTCTCAAACACACACAGACACACACACACACACACACACACACACACAGTCTTTCTTCATAGCAGTCTAGGTAATTAATGGCCAACATGAGCAAATGTGCCATCTTATTACTTTAAATGTGTTTTGCAGATAAGCATAGAGGCCACCACGCACTCACTCACAAATACACGCACGCACGCACGCACCTCTGCAAGGCAGGTTGCCATGACTCTTTTGTAGTCACAAAATTACAAATGTCTGCATGCGCATGTGTGTACACACACATATACGTCACACACACAGAAGTGTGTGTATAATGTTGACATTGAGGTTTAGAGCAGAACAACTAAGGGTGGAGTTTGTGTGTGCCGCTACGCTATGCCTCGGTTCACCTCCTCCAGACTCTGAGTCAGAAACACTACACACACACACACCCACACGAAAATATCGGCAACACAGACCAACATCCTTTGGTCATGTTGTGACTTATGGTGGCGCCATGCTTTCACTGTGTGTGTGAGAGAGGGAGAGGGGGGGGTCATCTATTCAGGATAGTGCCACCCTGTTTACTGCCATGGGGAGGGGAAAAATGTCATCCTGTGACAACTCCAACACACACACACACACACACACACACACACACACACACACACACACACACACACACACACACACACACACACACACACACAGACACACACACACACAGACACAGACACAGACACAGACACAGACACAGACACAGACACAGACACAGACAGCAAGGTCAGGCGGCATGTTCTCCTCGGCAATCAAATGACACGGAAAAATGGGGGAGGAGGGCAGGGGCAAAAGGAAAGGGGGAGGGGCAGAGTGCACACTCACTCTCGCAAGCACACACGCACGCGGCCACATGCGCACACGCACGCACGCACGCGCACACGCACCTTCTGCGAAAGCCTGTGTGTGTAGTGAGCTCAGCGCAGGGAAAGATTGTTGTTTATGGAAATGTGAAACCACCAGCAACATGCCAGGCTGTAATCAGCAAGACCAAAGGCATCACCGTTACGGAGAGACGCCCAGAAAAGCACAAACAAACTCTCCTCTACAAATGCGTACACACACACACACACACACACGCACGCACGCACGCACGCACGCACGCACGCACGCACGCACGCACGCACGCACGCACGCACGCACGCACGCACGCACGCACGCAAAAGAAAGGGACAAACACTCCTCTACACACACACACAAGCGCACGAACACACACACACACAGCAGCGCTCCCCATGGCAGCACGCACGCACACGCACACGCACACGCACACAGTTGTACTACATGTCTCTGTCGCTCGCCATATTGCCAGCATGTGGCCACACGACTGCGCCATGTAAGCCCCCCGTGTTTGCCTGGTCTGGGCGTAGCTGGATCCTTAGTCAAGGTTATTGCTCCTAACGTGCAATGGGGCCCGGCATGCCACGCAAACACAGATTAAAATAATAAAAACAACGACCACGACAGTGTTGAGAACGTCAACAGCCGCGACTTTTAATTCCACCAGCGCCCAGAGTATTTTAGCTGGCCAGCGACACATACACACAGACACATAGACATACACAGCCATTGCCACAAACACACACACACACACACACATCGAAGCCCTCGGTTCAGTTGTGGACAGCAGATCTGGAAAACTCATAAAAATGGAAACAGAAATAAAAAAGTATGTGGTATGTGTGTGTGTTAGAGTCAGAAGGCTCCAATAAATGAGTTGCAGTCTGGCCGCAGGGGTCCCTCTCCCACT
>NC_085875.1:22143151-22145651 GCF_034702125.1 Engraulis encrasicolus
CCTGCGATGAAGCCGTCGGATCTGCCAATCAGCTGTTCCTGTCGACCTTGAGACGGCCTTGGGCGGCTGAGAAGGGGGTGGGTGCGGGGTGTCAGGTTTCTCCGCTCCGTGCCACGCAAAAGGTCTTATCTAATCACACCAGCGTTAGTAGGTCACCAGCGGGCCAAATCAGGACTGCTGAAGGGCAAGAGGTCGTGTGGAAAAGTGTGTGTGTGTGTGTGTGTGTGTGTGTGTGTGTGTGTGTGTGTGTGTGTGTGTGTGTGTGTGTGTGTGTGTGTGTGTGTGTAACCATAGGGAGGGGTGTCGGAAGTGAGACTGCTCTAGATCTCATTCAAGATCTCAACCACTTATTCCAGATCTCTCTCTCTCTCCCTATAGGTTTTCTCCTGACATGAAATCAAAGTTTCACGAACTTTAAGATGCATTTCATTATTTTATGTTCCTCTCCTAGTCCTGCTGCACTGTTTTAAGTCGCTTTGGATAAAATGATCCACTTAACGTGATTGTAATGTAATGAACAGATCACAGGGAAAGTCTTGCGCAGTGTGCTGAAGGAACATTCCATTATCCTGACTTCCGTTCTTGGCCTGTGCTTGTGACATTGCACTCTGCTGACGCCCGCATTTGTGGAGAAAACCATAAAGTGTCCCTGCAGTCAGCCTAGCCACAATAACTTTTGGGGGACTTTTCCCCGATTCAACATCCCAATTGAAAATGACAAAGTGAAAGGTCATATGAAGGTGAAAGCTAATAATTGTCTATTGGAGTAAGATACCCCGAAATCCATTAATTCTCAACTTTAAGTCGTCAAGTCTCCTAACCAAAGATCTACAGAATCGTTCACCTGACGTCACATGGATCATATGGAAACATACAGGCTTGATGCATCTTATTCTAATAGACGATTCTTTGTTGAAAGGTCAAGTGAAGTTGAAAGATCACGTGAAGGTGAAAGGTCATGCGTCTCACCTTCTTCTTGTCCCTCATGGAGCTCTTGCCCCGCACCATGATCTTGCAGCCCGTCTCAGCCTCCAGCTGTTTGGCCGTCAGGCCGCGGGGACCAAGGATCCGGCCCACGAAGTTATACTGCAGAGACACAAAGAGAGGAAGGCAGCGTTAGATCATAGTTTTCACACACACACTTTTTTGGGGGGGCTTTTTCGCCCAGTACTGTGTTGAGTAGGACTGGAAATGAGTGGGGAGTGGGAGATGGGGGAGGTTTGGGAAATGACCTAGGGTCGGAATCGAACCCGTGTAACGGCTGGGGCCCACACACACGCGCGCTTAAATTATACTACAGAGACAAAGAGGCGGGAGAGAGAATGCAAGGTTAGTGTATTCTTCACACACAGTATGTAATGTACAAATGGGCCGATGGGTCTTCCGTCTCAAATGCTTTGCATGCCTAGTGTATATGTGAAGGCTTTGAGAAATAAAGCCATTGCATTCCACCCACACCCACACACATCGCTATGAAGTTGTACTAGAGTACAAAGATAAACAGACAGAGTCAGACAGCAGTCTGAACATTTGCACATGTACTACTATGCACACAATGTTTTTTAAAAATCCCATTCAGGACCAATTGTGCATCTCTAGTAGGGCTGGGTGATATGGAAAAAAAACATCACGATATGGATTACTTTATATCACGATAACGATATATATCACAATATAGCACAATTACATACGTTTTCAGTTATTCTCTTTATTTGCTCTTTATTTTTTCATGTCGCAAAACAACCTTTCTTTAAAATGGATCTTTTTATTATTTTATTTTATTATTTTTACAGTTACATGAACCTATAGTGTGTATTGTGACAACATGAAATGTAATTAAATGATATTTAATTGTATACAACTGATAAAATTACTATCACGATATAGGAAAAAGGTCACGATATACACTTTTATATCACGATAACGATATATATCGTCTTATTGCCCAGCCCTACACACACACACACACACACACACACACACACACACACACACACACACACACACACACACACACACACACACACACACACACACACACACACACACACACACACACACACACACACACACACACACCACACACACACACACACACACACACACACACACACACACACACACACACACACACACACACACACACACACACACACACACACACGTCTGCCAAATAGAGTTATACAGCAGAGAGCGACAGGGTAAGATAGCGGTCTTGACATGGTGTGACAAGTTGAACCGTTCCCGTTTCTGTAACCCCGACCTCCTGCCTGCCTGTGTGCCCAGCAAAGCGAAGCGGAGCCGAGAGGAGAACAGAGCAAAGTTCTCTCTTGCAACTCCACACTCGTCCACACACCCCTCTAATTTAAACCTTTTTTTTCACTCAACAAGTTACCATGGAAACCATAAACGTCCATGTACTGGAAAGTGTTCCTTCAGTTTTGACACAGTTAGTGCTCATACACTGGTGAATCGTTCAGATTTAAGCTAGTGAGACACA
>NC_085875.1:22155651-22163151 GCF_034702125.1 Engraulis encrasicolus
CAAAAGAAAAATAATGTGGACGTTTGCAGGTTTGTGTGTGTGTTTGTATGTGTGTGTCAGGTGTGTGTGTGCAAACACTAATTCTTTAACTAATTTAACTTTATATCCCGTTTGACCGAACAACAACTCTTGTGTCAGTGTGAGCGCCGTCTGTGTGTGTGTGTGTGTGTGTGTGTGTGTGTGTGTGTGTGTGTCTCCTGTGAGAGTGCAGGTTCTGCTGGCGCCGCTTGTTTGAGAAATGAAGAGATTAGAGACACTGGGACCTCCACTACACACACACACGCTTGCCTTGCCTCCTCTACCCTCCACAAGGCGCACACACCCCTCTTCACGCCTTTCCTCCTTCACATCCCTCTCTCCTCCTCCACATCCCTCTCTCCTCCTCCACATCCCTCTCTCCTCCAATGCTTCGACAACCGTTAACTCTGAAACTTCTCCTCCTCTCCCTCTCCAAGACTGCCGTCCTGTCTTCCTCTCCCTCTCCACAACTCTTTTCCTCTCCTAAACTCCCTCTATGTAACTCTCTTCCTCTCCTCGCCTTCCTTCTCCTCCTTTCCCCTCGGTCCTGACAAAAACAGCACACTCCCTCTCCTCTGCTCTCCCCTCACTCTCCCTTCCCTGCCGAATGGCTGCTTTTATCAAACAAACACACGCGTGCAAGCACACGCACACAGCCTACACTCTGACCAACACATTCCAACACACTCCTTTTAAATCTTTTCACACACAAAATCTCTCAGAAGGAAGTCCCAGGCCAGAGAGAGAGAGAGACAGAGAGCGAGAGAGCGAGCAGGAGAGAGAGAGAGAGAGAGAGAGAGAGAGAGAGAGAGAGAGAGAGAGAGAGAGAGAGACAGAGAGAGAGACAGAGAGAGAGAGAGAGAGACAGACAGAGAGAGAGAGAGACAGAGGGAGAGACAGAGAGAGAGAGAGAGAGAGAGAGAGAGAGAGAGAGAGAGAGAGAGAGAGCGAGCGAGCGAGCGATGGTGCGAGCGAGAGACAGAGAGCGAGAGAGGGTTGGTCCGAGAGAGAGAGAGAGAGAGAGCGAGAGCGGCCTCACAGGACGGGGCTTAAGAGTGACATTAAAGGGTCTTTGTTTACGCCCTTATCAGCGTCCTGCAGATGCACAACGCCAGGCCAACAGGGTACAGGGCCCGTGTGCGCGCGTGCGTGCGTGCATGCACGTAGGATTGTGTGTTCAGCACAACCTAAGCAGGATAGTCAGGCTGTCGTCAACCATACACACACACAAACAAACACACTTGGAAAGCACAACTTCACAACTTCTTTGTGAAAGACACACGAGTGATGAAGAGCCCTGCTCACGTCTGTGCCTGTGCCTGTGCCTGTGCCTGTGCCTGTGCCTGTGCCTGTGCGCTGAGGGGTCACATAAGAACATATATTTGCACTGAAGGTCACTAAAAGGCTCCCATACTGCCTTTAGTTCTACACAATCGTTTCGATCTCACTTAGGATTAGGTCTGGTGTTAACCAAGCAACTAAAAGGCAGGGAGGCTGGTTAAAACTCCAAGCCAAGCATGCAGTTATGCATCAGTAGCATTGCGTGTGTGTGTGTGCGCGCATGTGTAGGTGTGCGTGTGTAGTGCGTGTGTAGGTGTGCGTGTGTAGGTGTGCGTGTGTAGGTGTGCGTGTGTAGGTGTGCGTGTGTAGGTGTGCGCGTGTAGGTGTGCGTGTGTAGTGCGTGTGTAGGTGTGCGTGTGTAGGTGTGCGTGTCCTTTCACTGACCTTTTAGCAAGACCCGTGAGCAAACTACTTTTTTTCACCTTATACCACTTTGAAACACGCTCACAAACATATTGCCTCCAGCTCAACTCTACACTTCATGCCATACTCCCTTTTCTTCTCTCTGTCCCAACCGTTTTCTGCATACCTCTCTTTTGCATCTAGCGTTCTTCAGTCCACCTCCCTCCTCTCACTTCTTCAGTCTGCCTGTCTGTCTCTCACACACACACAGACACACACACACACACCTGCCTGCTACCGATGACCAATTAACCTATGGCAAGTAATATACACTTCCTCTGTGTGTGTGTGTGTGTGTGTGTGTGTGTGTGTGTGTGTGGCAGAGGTGATGTAAGTGTGTGTGTGCGTGCCCAAGTGTCCACAGAATGTGTGTGTGTGTGTGTGTGTGTGTGTGTGTGTGTGTGTGTGTGTGTGTGTGTGTGTGTGTGTGTGTGTGTCTTCCTGCCAATGACCAATTAACCTGAGGTAAGTAAGGCCCTGGGTATTGCTGATGTCCTGTGGCAGCTCTGTGCACGCACGCACGCACACACGCACGTGCGCACGCACGCACGCGCGCGCACACACACACAGACACACACACACACACACACACAGGCGCGCGCACACACACACGAGTAAGTCTATTTTAATTTTCAGTCTGAGCCAGTGTGTGTGTCTCTCTCTCTACATACATGTGCAACTGTGTGCACTCATGTGTGCCTGCCTGGAGAAATATTGAGAAATAGATTGGCAATCCTGATCACATCTGTGGGGAGAAGGTCAGAGCCTCATCATCATCATCATCACACCATCATCACCTCCACCTCCTCTGACTTCAACTATATAAGACGGGCCAGGGTGCAGCCTTTAAGTAACTACTGCTGAAATTCAGCAGTACTTCAAACACACCTAGCATCAAGGAAAGCAGAGTGCATGTGTGTGTGTGAGTGCGTGTGTGTGAGTGCGTGTGTGTGAGTGCGCGTGTGTGTGTGCGTGTGTGTGTTTGTGTGTGTGTATTCTAGCTGCCTTGCGCTCTGCACACTATGCAATATGCTGATTAGCAACCAATCGGATATGCATATAATGGTGACATCACACAGACACAGGACACACAAGCCCCCCCAAGCAATCACACAATCACACACACATACACACCCTTGGCAGAGTTTCTGCTTTCTTTTATCGACTTAGGCTAATCAATGTGTGTGTGTGTGTGTGTGTGTGTGTGTGTGTGTGTGTGTGTGTGTGTGTGTGTGTGTGTGTGTGTGTGTGTGTGTGTGTGTGTGTGTGTGTGTTGAGGGATTCTGTAGTATAGAGTTGCAAGAAGACAAATCGAATCTGTCCAATAGGGGATCATGAAAAGGTGCCCAATAAGGGAAACTCCTCTGCTGTCTGCTTGTGTGTGTGTGTGTGTGTGTGTGTCTGTGTCTGTGTCTGTGTCTGTGTCTGTGTCTGTGTCTGTGTCTGTGTCTGTGTCTGTGTCTGTGTCTGTGTCTGTGTCTGTGTCTGTGTCTGTGTCTGTGTCTGATAACTTGCTGCTGAATTTTTATTACACAAAGTACCACAGCAAGCTGTCCAAATCACATCAACTTCTCGTGTGCATGCGTGTGCGTGCGTGCCCGTATATGAGTGCAGGCTTGCGTGCATACGTACATGCACATGTGACGGACCAAAAAAAGCCAGGCAGGGTTGTCCAAGGTGAGCTATGCCCCCCTATACAGGGAGAGGGGCCCCAGCTATGCCAGGCCATATGACTCTAAACAGCTATGTGTAGAGGTATGGACACCTAACATTCCATCAGGGGGAGTGTAGTGTAGTGTAGTGTAGTGTAGTGTAGTGTAGTGTAGTGTGTTTTTGTGTGAGTGTGTGTGTGTGGTGTTAGAGAGGCTGACTTTGAATGCATATGAAGCTGCGCGCGCGCATGTGTGTGTGTGTGTGCGTGGTGTTTGAGAGGATGACTTTGAATGCATATGAAGCAGTGTGTGTGTTTGTGTGTGCCATACACACACAGAGGACATTCACTCATGAATACATGACACACGTACACAAGAGAGAGAAAAGAGAAGAGAAGAGAAAATGTAATTTAACTTGTGTGTGTGCTCACTTGAGTAATTGTCCCTTTGTGTGTGTATGCTTGCGCTTGCGCATGCGCATCTGTGTGTGTGTGTGTGTGTGTGTGTGTGTGTGTGTGTGTGTGTGTGTGTGTGTGTGTGTGTGTGTGTGTGTGTGTGTGGCTGGTCTGCAGGAGCGGACAGGAGACGTGGATGGAACATGACACACACGCCACTTCTCATCAGCACCTCTCTGATCACACACACCGCAGAGGACAACCCACCCACACACACACACACACACACACACACACGTCCAGTAGAGTAGCTCCATCGCTCCCCTCAAACAATCAATCCAGCATCGCAGCGCAGAGCAGAGCAAAGCCGACTCACGGCACGTCAAGGGCAAACAGAGGCTCCTTGCACCACATGTCCACACACAAAAACACACACACATGCACGCACGCACACACACACGTACACACACACGTACACACACACACACACGTACACACACGTACACACACGTACACACACGTACACACACGTACACACACGTACACACACGTACACACACGGTATGAGCACTGCTCACTACATTAGCCAGGCAGCAGGATTTGGTCTAAGTTGTATTATTATAACTACCTCTCCTGAACACTAACTTTGGTTACGGCACACAGGTTAACGGAAGATGTATAGCCCAACATTATTAATCCCGGGATACATTACCACACAGGTTTTTACATTTGGTTTTACATGGTAAGTTGAAAGTGGAAGTCATATGACGGCTTAAGAATCACACATCAACTCATATAATTTTGCCTACGCATGCACACATGCACACACACACACACACACGCACGCACACACACGCACACGCAAGCACGCGCACGCACACGCAAGCACGCGCACGCACACACACACACGCACGCCACATGTCCACTGCCAGGAGCTAATCATGGAAGTAATTTGTCCCCGCAGACGTGTACACTGAGGGGAGAACAGACACGCACAAAGAGAAACGGAGAAAAGGGACGAGAGAAGACACAAAGAGAAAACAAATATTTTAGAAAGGAACGAAGGAAGAGAATAGAGGGTTGAAGAAACTGAACTGAAGGGAGACAAATGGGCGACAAAAAGGAATGAAAGAGAGCAGAGGTGAGGGAGAAAGAGAAGGGGAGAAGAGGGACACACAAGCAGATAGAGCAGAAAGACAGAAATGATAGAATAGAGAGACCAATCACTCCCACATCAAGCACCTTAGTTCTCACCACCACACTATTCACCAGGATGCGCAAGCACACACACACACGCGCACACACACGCACACACAGGAGCCAGGTCTGGTGGCGCTGTGTCCACCTGCCAGCTGGAGGACCACACAGGGCCTTTAATTACCCTCCTGCTCACTCAGGTGGGGAGAGAAGGAGAGGGAGGGAGAGAGAGAGAGAGAGAGAGAGAGAGAGAGAGAGAGAGAGAGAGAGAGAGAGAGAGAGAGAGAGAGAGAGAGAGAGAGAGAGGCAGAGAGAGAGAGGGAGGGAGAGGGAGGGAGGGAGAGAGAGAGAGAGACAGACAGAGGGGGGGGGCAACAACAGAGGGGAACGAACAATGACACACACACAAACAACAATACAGGTGTAGGTGTGTGTGATTGTGATTGACAGCGAGTTGGTGTGTGTGTGTGTGTGTGTGTGCGTGCGTGTGCGTGTGCATGTGCATGTGTGTGTATAAGTGTGTTCAGCTCCTCTAAACAGGAGGGCTGGGAGGACATTTCACAGCCCGTTAAACCCAGCTAAAAACGTGTCGCCACTAAAAGGATGGGAAAAGACTGAGAAGGAGTGTGTGGTTGTGTGTGTGTATCCCCCTCTCCCCTTGTGCATTTTGACACATCCACACAAATGGTACTAAAGAGCTGGCACAGCAGAATTGGGAGAGGAGAGGAGAGGAGAGGAGAGGAGAGGAGAGGAGAGGAGAGGAGAGGAGGTGAGAGGAGAGGAGAGGAGGTGAGAGGAGGTGAGAGGAGGTGAGAGGAGGTGAGAGGAGGTGAGAGGAGGAGAGGATTTGTAGCAGTCAATCTGCATGTCACTGACAGAATCACACCCAACATCACAATAACGCAACAAGAGAAACGCTAAAAACACAGGAAGGAAATAATGACAGAAGTGAAAAACATACATGAACAATCACAAGAAAATAATTGAAGGAAAGGAAAGACAATCACACACTAATAACTGCTCTTTCCTCCTTTTTTGTTTTGACGTCCTGCTGTCTGATTGAAGACATTGTACAAGAAACATTCACGTAAAAATCCAGCAAATGAAGAGAGCAAGACAGACACAACCATGTCTGTGTTGCAAAGTCCTGACATGGGTGACGCTAGTAGTCTAACCGAAGCTGGATGTCATCATCTTTGCTACCTGGGGAGCACTAACAGTTACAGCAGGCACAGCCGAGGATGGAAAAGGCAAACTAAACTAGAGATGTGTGAGTGTGTGACAGGCAAAAAGGATGTCACTGTGACAGTGACACAGATAAACAGTGAGCGTTTTTTGGAGAGGAGGTGGGTAAATAAACACCATCTTCCAGCTTGGCAAAAGTATGGCTGAGTTTGAGGTGGAGTAGATGGGGAGAGAGGTGAGAAACGATGAGCAGAGAAAAGGCAGAGAATTGTGATGGGTCAAAAACATGTGCTGTGGGGGTGCTGTGGCGCACCGCGCTAAACCCCCCACATTTGGGCTTGCACGTCCACCCAAAAATGTGTGCATGATGGTGGATCACTTTAATCGTTTTTTTTTTGCTTTGAATGCCCACCGAGGGCTTCAAGCAAATGCGTTTTTGATATGACCAAGCCTGGTCGGAATTAGGCTAGTGGAAAAATGAATTAACGCAAAAAGGACAGCCCTGCGCCATGTAGCCCTATCATTATTGACAATACAAATACAAAGAGTTGAAGTCTTTTTGAACACCCGTCTTTGTGTAACCGAATCAGATGTGCTGCAAACAGCACAGAACATTTTTTCAAAAGAACAATACATATTCTATCCATCTATTCATCCATCCATCTCCTATACAGCCAGAGACTGGTAGAGGCAGGTAAACGGAGGCAAAGAACTGACTGCCTTCTCCATAAAAAGCCTTCCTCCTCCTCCTCCTCCTCCCCCATGTTCCTATGCCCCTTACTGATCCTAGTAAACAGCCCTGACCTCCTCTACCTCCCCTGCTCCCAAACCTCTTTTAAAAACAGCGAGAGAGAGAGAGAGAGAGAGAGAGAGAGAGAGACTTTATTAATCCCCAAGGGGAAATTGAGTGCCACCTGGTCATACATACAACACGTACAGCACAGGGTGAACTCCAAGAACACTCCCATAAGGAGTTCCAGATAGCAACAGAGGCTACAGGGCTGACTCTACCTGTAAATAGGGGCCACAAAAGGCCTCGTGCTCCTCGTAGATAGCCCTGACCTCCTCCTCCTCTTCGTCATCCTCAGTGGACTCTAATGCTCCGAGTGAATAGTGCCTCAACCTTATCCTCCTGTGGAAAGGTAGTAAACAGCTCTGACCTGTTCCTCGTGCTCATGTGCCCCCCTGCGTTCCTGATAAACAGCCCTGACCTCCCGCCTCTTGAATGTCGTCCTTTAATCTGGTTCTGTGGCCCCCACAGGGGCCCCTGAGGTGATGCTTAAAGGCAAGAGGCTCCCAACCAGGCTTTT
>NC_085875.1:22170651-22173151 GCF_034702125.1 Engraulis encrasicolus
TGTACGTGTGTGTGTACGTGTGTGTGTACGTGTGTGTGTACGTGTGTGTGTACGTGTGTGTGTGTACGTGTGTGTGTGTGTGTGTGTGTGTGTGTGCTTGCTGCGTAGGAGGTTGTGTTAGAAAGATGGATGTTGACAACTGGACTTGACTCAACAGTCTGTGTTTTTTCCACAGCGCAATAAACTACCCTGCTCCCAGCACACCCTACACTACCAGCCCCAACCAGAGGCACCGCTACCTGGGGGGGGCATCTTAAAAGGTCAGCCCTTCTGTCCAGGAATATTACCAGGGGTAGAGCTATAGGGAGGGGCGAGCAGGGCATTTGCCCCAGGGCCCAGGGTCCTCCCACACTGGTGGTGGGGGCCCTATTGTGACCATGGTAGGTCGTATGGGGGGTCTTGTCCTGGGGCCCCGCAAGCAAGTGTTCTGCCACTGAACATTACGGCTTGCGTGAGTGCGAACACGCAGGGCTTTTTTTTGCCACCTTGCCTTCAAGGAATTAAAAATATCTAGGGCAGGTAGTTTGAGGTGGACATATCTCTAAGTGCCATTGCCTGGAGTGTGTTTCTGGAAAGCATAGTTGTTAAGTACATTAGCTACTTCACTGTTTGCTGGTTCCCAATAATAACAGCGAGCTATGGTGCTTTCAAGAAACGCAACCCAGGCTCAATATGTGCATGATGACACTCTCATCGAGGAACTCTTGTGTGTGTGTGTGTGTGTGTGTGTGTGTGAGTGTGTGTGTGTGTGTGAGTGTGTGTGTGTGTGTGTGTGTGTGTGTGTGTGTGTGTGTGTGTGTGTGTGTGTGTGTGTGTGTGTGTGTGTGTGTGTTAAATGCGTGCGTAATAACACTCACATCGGGGTACTCCTTGACGGGCACAAAGAGCTTCTCCTGCAGGTGTACGATGGGGCCCAGGGGGTCGGGCAGCTCCAGGGGGTGCTTGTCTGTCATGCCGTTCACCGTGTCGTTGTACATGTCCTTACGCACTCTGTTGATCTCTATTGAGGAGAAGCACAACACACAGAGGAACACACAGGGTTAGATTGGGCTGTACTTGATATAGGAGAAAAACGCACATCGGTGGGTGTCATGACCTTGTGCACTGTAGTGAAAGGAAGTACACACATATTTCAAAGAAAATGGTTGGGATGCAACAATGAAATTCATCTGACACACATGCGATCGCAGACAGAATGGGTTGCAGTCAGAATTGACTCTTTTTTTATATAAAAACAGGGAAATAACAGGTTATCGGGTAACACAGGGTACCGGAAACATTCTTAGGCCCAAACGGGGATCACAGCAGAAAAAGTTTGGAAACCATTGCCTTATATCATTTTAGCCACACTTCTCTACGCTTGCTGACAGTTTCTCATCAGTTTGATTATTTGTAGTTTCAAGAGAAAGAGAGCTGGTTTGGACATTCCAAAATCTAAATCTAAACAGGTGCTGCTTTGAAATGTCAGCTGAAGCATGTAAGAGCGCACGGTCAAACAGTAGCTGGCCCTGTGTGTGTGCGCGTGCGTGCGCGCGCGCGTGCGTGCGTGCGTGCGTGCGTGCGCGTGTGTGTGTGTGTGTGCGCGTGTGCGCGCACGGAGGTCAGCTGATTCCGGGCAGCTGTGAGTTGAATAGACTCTTTCAGCAAAAGCAAAAGCTACCCTGTGGGGTGTGTGTGTGTGTGTGTGTGTGTGTGTGTGTGTGTGTGTGTGTGGTAGGCCTTGGGGCGAACACCAACCAACCTTTGATCAGTCTGTCAGCCCCGCACAAGCTTCACTTTCTTGTGTGAAGGTATGTGCGCTCACGTACGCGAGCGCGCAGACACACGCACACACACACACACACACACACACACACAGATAAAACAAACCTAGAACACGGTGAGCACTCATGTTGGACACTTCGACAACCCCCACTAGACAGGGCAAAAACACGACAAGCTCTTACTCGCACTGAATCCACAGAATACCATTTAAAGGCTGCACTCCCCTGACCATGTTCGATCTCTCTCACTTTCAGACACACACACACAGACAAGAGCCTATTCATTCACAAGGCTAAGCTCAAATAAGGGGGCTCGTGGCTACAGTCAAAAGAAGCAGAACAGACACAGAGACACAGAGACACAGAGACACAGAGACACAGAGACACAGAGACACAGAGACACACACACGTCAGAGAGTCCTCACTCTAAATATGACGTGTCTGACTTTTGAGCCATTTACTCGTCCTGATGGGGTCAATCTGACCTCAAAGAGACACATACGCACACACTGCAAACAACAGGGGCCGAAGTCCAGGAGGTCTCTCATAACTGTCGGCCTTGCTTGTGCGTGCATGCCTGCGTGGACTCTATTCATGGCTATTGGGGGCCCCAGGGCAGCAGGTGCCAGTGTCATGGATACCCCATCAGCGTCATTCCTGACCAAGAGGGCTACGCAATGGAGTCACCCCTACCTACACCCCCCCCCCCCCCCCCCCCTTACCCAAAACATGATCCC
>NC_085875.1:22178151-22183151 GCF_034702125.1 Engraulis encrasicolus
CACAAGAAATCTTTTAAGAGGGGGGAGCACGAATAAAGATTTGGCAGAGCCACAACAGAGGTGAGCTGTGTGTGTGTGTGTGTGTGTGTGTGTGTGTGTGTGTGTGTGTGTGTGTGTGTGTGTGTGTGTGTGTGTGTGTGTGTGTGTGTGTGTGTGTGTTCGCATTTTTACGCCTTATCGGAAACACACAGCTGCCTTTGCATTTGCAATCCCCCTTTCCACTTCACGGAAGAGGCCTGTGTGTGTGTGTGTGTGTGTGTGTGTGTGTGTGTGTGTGTGTGTACTACTGTATATATGCTTCCATGCAATTGCAAGCTGCTGATGTGCATGTTTATTCGTAGGGGTGTGTGTGTGTGTGTGTGTGTGTGTGTGTGTGTGTGTACGTGTGTGTACGTGTGTGTGTGTGTGCTGGAATGAGAGCATGTGTGTGTGTGTAGATGTGGGTAAACATCAGTCAGGGCTTTTTAATGTGTTTCAAGTTGTGGCTGCCTGGCTGCCAGAGGCAATCTGCAGAGACGACAACCCCCATAGCTAGCTAGCCTAGCCTAGCCTAGCTACGGAGACTACAGCCTTCACACTGCACTTTCACTAGCTTAGCCCCCCACAGTTACTATTGTGCAGTCAGAGCATACTATTAAGCAACTATAAAAGTGTGTATGTGTGGAGAGAGAGAGAGAGAGAGAGAGAGAGAGAGAGAGAGAGAGAGAGAGAGAGACAGAGACAGAGACAGAGACAGAGAGAGAGAGAGAGAGAGAGATGCAAGCTGACATGGCCCCGAAAGAGAATCGGGGTTGGGCAGACAGCGTGGGGGAAATCCCTTCTCTTTCTTTCTCTCTCTCTCTCACTCACTCACTCACTCGCTCTCCCTCTTTATTCCCATCTCTCTCCAGCAGTTTTCTCTCTCTCTACTCTGCATATGGCTAATACAGACCAGATGACGGGTGTGTAGTGCGTGTGTGAGTGTCTAGTGTGTGTGCGCTCGCCCCGCGTGTCGTGTGTGTGTGTGTGTGTGTGTGTGTGAGTGTGTGTGTGTGTGTGTGTGTGTGTGTGTGTGTGTGTGAGTGTGTGTGTGTGTGTGTGTGCGCGCGCCGCGTGTGAGAATGGTCACAGGGGAGAGGTGGTCAAGTGAGGTCGCAGTGCCAAGCTTGAGTAGACAGAGGGAGACAGATGGACCAGGTGGCAGAAATGCAGAGCGAGCCTAAATGCCCACACACACACACACGCACGCACGCACGCACGCACGCACGCACGCACGCACGCACGCACTCACACACTCGCAGACGCACACACTCGCACACACACGCACTCGCGCACACACACGCACACACACACACACGCACTCGCACACACACGCACACACACGCACACACACGCACACACACGCACACACACGCACTCTACACACTGAAGGTGGACACCGAGACACACTTTCCACACACATGCACACACACTTCGGTGCACAGCTGAAGGAGCTGTTGGCGTGTAGCCCTGCTCTGCCGCAACACTGAATCTGAGACTCACTGGTGTGTACATGAGTGAAAGAAAGAAGGCAGGGAGTTAGAGTGTGTGTCTGTGCTTTAATTAGACGGAGCGTGTGTGTGTGTGTGTGTGTGTGTGTGTGTGTGTGCGTGTGTGTGTGTTTGATAATTGCCTGCAAAAAATAGCAACTGAGAACAAGGGTGATGCAGCATTTCCTATGCAGGGTGACTGTGCACGATGGCGAATGTTGAAAATATGTGGAAGAAGATGGGAAAGGTGTGTGTGCGTCCCTATGCGCACGTGTGAGTGTGTGCATGTGTGTATTCTGTTAAGGATGTAGCCTGTGCTGTGGTTTCCTCGTGTTATTATATCAAGACAGCAACATCCCCTCTCTGCTCTTATCTTTTCAGATCAGAGGCCAGGTGTGGGGAGGAACAAAGGAACTAACACAGACAGGAATCCCCTAAACACACGCGCGCGCACGCACGCACGCACGCACACACACGGACACACACACACACACACACACGCACGGACACACGCACAGACACGAGGAAAAAGATTAAGGACACACATGATAATGCAAGCACACACATACACATACACACCTCTCTCACATCAAAATGCACTTTTGTCTCAAGCTAGTCTGCTTTTACTCTATTCTTGTGTCTTACAGCACAATGGTTTGAGTGTGAAAATAAAATAAAGTCCTAGTCTGCTAGACATAACAAACAGAGCGGCTGTGTGGCCCTGGGGAAATGATGCCGCTTACTGCCAGAGCTGCTCTGGCTGGCTGGGTGGGTCCGTGGAGGTCTGGGTGTCTCTCTGTGTGCATTCAGGGGGGGGCCAGGGCCAGACAGGGTGCGGGCCCCAGCCACGTCAACCACTGGCTGGGCTAAAGCGGCGGGGTCCTGGCCTCCCACCTCCAGCTTCACTGGAAGTCTCCCACGGGAAATCACAACGCCAATTTTTATTTTCCTCCTCCGCCTCCTCTTCCTTCCTTCGCTCACTCTCGCACACAAACTCGAACAGAAAAAGAGTTAGTTGTATTTCCTCCTCCCCCAGTCTTTCTATATACCACTGCCTCAGCAAAAGGCTGCTAATAATTGTGAAAATGCTTCTTTCCATAAATAAAAATGGCATAGCAGACAGTCAGTAGTATTTGTATACAATATGCAAGTCGAAGCGGAGCGATGTGTGAGCGGCGTGTAGTGTGTGTGTGTAGTGTGTGTCTGTGTGTGTGTATTGGGGGGTGGGAGGTGGAATGTAGGGGCAGGGCATGGCATTTGCCCCTGGGCACTGGACCCTTCCATATTGGTGGTGGTGGTGTCCCTATTGTGACCTTGACAGGCCGTATGGGGGGGCTACCCTCGTGTTACCCCGGGGCCCTGGGTGCTCCACTGATGCAAGTCTAATGTAGTGTAGTGTAGTGTAGTGTAGAGTAGTGTAGAACCCCAGCCCACATACCCCCCTCAGACGGACACTGTCCCAAACCTCCAGAGAGCCAACCCTGGAACAGCATCATTCTAGATCTGCCCTATGGGACAACCCTTCCTCTCTTCTCCTCCCTTCTGTCATCCCCCTTTCTCTCCCTCCCTCCATCACTCCATCCATTCACTGAACTCGATCGTTTCTGGGGATCTGTTGGGTCATTTCACGTGAAATCAGACACTTTGGGACCCGACCGACCCGGATTTCAATCATACTTGGTGTGCCTTTTCAGTAGCAAGGTAGCACCCCAGAACTGCATTGGTTTGAATCTGACACTAATATTAAGGGAGAAACAGACTAGGAAAGGTTCACATGTGAGGGTAGGACACTATACATTCAGCCTTGAATATATCAGTCAGTGTTAGTCACAAAAAGATGCCTGTGGTGTTGTTTGAAAGCTCTTTTCTGGCTCTACATAGTACACAATCACCTTGGAATACAACTACTCTCAGAATATGAATTATGATAAATTGAAAAATTAAAAATTGAATATCTAAAAAACTCATATTTTAAAAATGGCCAGTTCCTTGTCCAAACGTAGCCGGCAATGTCATGAGCAGCACCTTAAATGCTGGTGTTCGGTTTGTTATTCATTTCAGAGAGAAGTTGACTCACAAATATGGCATCATACAGACCACTTACTAATAATATGGTAATACCATAGTAGCATCACATGAAAAAAAAAAATAAAACAAAAATGGTCAGTGTCCATGGTCCCAGGTTTCAGAAACTAAGGCAGATGTCCATTTATACACACCAAATGATGATATGTGAATGTTTGAACATTCCTTCTCTGTGTACCTGTGCCATCTTCCCTTTACCGTACTTTAAAGAGATAATCAATGGCTACACTCTCATTTTGTACTCTACCAGTGCATTTGAAGCAGCAGCTGTGTCTTTTGGAGATAATGTATAAGTACGTCTCGTTGCAGTTACAGGTTCCACTACCAGAAGCACATCCTGATGATCCATGACAAGTCTATCTGGTCTGAAGGGAAAAGTGAAGGATGGAGATGGCCCATGAGGATGCAGGAAGTTCAGTTTCACCTCTCCAGTGCTCGGCATACATTCCTCAGCACATGCTAGCCACCAGTTGCCATCATATACAGCTACAACATACCCTTTGATGCTTGAAAATGTAACACATTCCTTTACTGAGCTCACTCTTTCAACTCTGCCTTCTCTGAATGCTCAAAATGGCCTAACTTCCACTGTGTCCATTGAAAATGGGCAGAAGCTGTGTAGTTTTTGAGTACCTGGAATAGTTCTTGCAGATTCAAACCGTTTCAACAAGTTCTCAGCTTCATGATGGTACATATCTGTTGTGGCAAACTGGCAATGGATGTTCTTGACATTATCCTTGACAAATTCAAACAGTTGGTATGGCGTTTACAATTTAATTGTCAATAGGACGTTGCAGACTTCCTGCACAATATAAGAACCTTAAAAATTACAACAAATTTGTGCCACCACGAGGCAGATTTTCACATACCTGCAGAGTGGCACTTTTTTGCCACATCACATGGCAAAGGTCCATGTGATGGCGTTGGAGGGACAGTTAAATGGCTTGCTGCACGAGCAAGTCTGCAACGTCCTATTGACAATTAAATTATAACGCCATACCAACTGTTTGAATTTGTCAAGGATAATGTCAAGAACATCCATTGCCAGTTTGCCACAACAGAGATGTACCATCATGAAGCTGAGAACCTGTTGAAAAGGTTTGAATCTGCAAGAAACTATTCCAGTTACTCAAAAACTACACAGCTTCTGCCCATTGTCAATGGACACAATAGAAGTTAGGCCATTTTCCGCATTCAGAGAAGGAGTTGAAAGAGTGAGCTCAGTAAAGGAATGTGTTACATTTTCAAGCATCAAAGGGTATGTTGTAGCTGTATATGATGGCAACTGGTGGCTAGCATGTGCTGAGGAATGTATGCCGAGCACTGGAGAGGTGAAACTGAACTTCCTGCATCCTCATGGGCCATCTCCATCCTTCACTTTTCCCTTCAGACCAGATAGACTGTCAT
>NC_085875.1:22195651-22205651 GCF_034702125.1 Engraulis encrasicolus
GGGGAAAAGGGAGAAGGAGAGTGAGATGAGAGAGAGGGAGAGAGAGGGAGGGAAGGAGAATTAGAGGTAGGCAGAGATGCGGAGTAAGCTGGAGGTTAACACACTTCACAGCAAGAAAATGAGAGAAGAGTTAAGTGAGGACAGAGAGATAAGAGGTGAGAGAGGATAAAGAAGAGAGAGAGAAACAAGGAGAGAAAGACAAAGGAGAGGAAAAGAGGAGAAAGGAGCGAAAGAGAAGATGAGAGGAAAGAGAGAAGCAAAGAGAGGAGAGAGAACGCTGCCTCCAGGCCAACAGGCTCTTCTGGCAGGACCACAGGCCTGAACAACATCAGCACAGGGAATACACCCAGAGAGATGTCCAAGACAGGCAAAACACTGGCACGACTCTCTTAGAGGGTGTGTGTGTGTGTGTGTGTGTGTGTGTGTGTGTGTGTGTGTGTGTGTGTGTGTGTGTGTGTGTGTGTGTGTGTGTGTGTGTGTGTGTGTGTGTGTGTGTGTGTGTGTGTGTGTGTGTGTGGTGTGCACGTGTGGTGCGTCCTTGCCACCATATTCATTTTCTTGTTTACATGACTTTAGATTTATTTGCTATGCTTCACTGTGCAGGTGGGGAGCCGTTGATAGTGATGCTGTTCATATTTATTTTATGTTTACAAATTAAAATCAGAATTACATTGCTGTGGCTTCTCAGAGGCCTGTGTTTTTATTTCCCCAGTCTCTGGGTGCTGTTGGGAACTGTGCAGCCACAGCAAGGCAAATAAAGGGTGACGTTCTGTCTGCTCCACACACAGCTAGTTACACAGAGACACACTGTGGTGAACGTGGAGACAGACATTATTTAGACTTGGTTGGTGTGTGTGTGTGTGTGTGTGTACGTTAGTGTGTGTGTACGTGTGTGTGTACGTGTGTGTGTACGTGTGTGTGTACGTGTGTGTGTACGTGTGTGTGTGTGTGTACGTGTGTGTGTGTGTGTGTGTGTGTGTGTGTGTGTGTGTGTGTGTGTGTGTGTGTACGTGCGCCAGAGACATTCACAGTTCTTCATCAGACCACTATCCAACTAACTTCACAACATGATGATGACTCCAACAAAAACACTAAATGTTGTAACACCAATCAACAAGCCTTACACCATCATCACCATCATAATCACCATCATCATCATCCAACTAAATCCCTCTCCTCAATCACACTGTGCCTCTTTCTTGTACTTTTAGCCTGTATGTATTTAGTCAGCCTAATAATCCCCTATCACCCAGAATAACACACCACTGACCCCTTCCCCATGACCCTAAAATGACTGAATTCCTCCACAATCCCAGTCCTTTCCCCTCTCTACACACTACACTAATGATGACAAATACTCTGTCATCTCGCTCTCTCTATATAATAATCTAATAATAATTGCCTACCATATATAGCAACTCTCTCTATATATGCACATCACCAGGTCTATAAATTAACTTATTTCATGACTATCCAACTTCGCTAGTAGATGTTTAATCTTACGAGCCACACATACACACTCTACAAGTCAAAGTGGCTCGTATGTTTTCTTTTCTACAAGTCACATCACACTTATCATCTAATCATCTCATCATACCACCACCACCACCATCAACACCATACATCACCCCACACAACCCTGACCCCACATGCCCAATTTACCCCCCAGTCACAGCATTCCTATTTCCTCTCTCTTCTCTCTATAGACATTAAGCTTTACTGATCATCTACTAGAGTAGACATCACCACTCTCTAGATGTATGGCACTTTACAAAATCATCTCCTGGCTCCACCAGTCCTCCTCCTCCTCCTCCTCCTCCTCCTCGTCACCCCATATAACCCTGACCCCAAATGCCTGGGCATGTTACAGCATCATTAAGCACGGAGAGCTAATAAGCATATTCAATCTTAATGGGTCCTTGTTCTCCTCTGCACCCCCTACACCCCCCTCCACCTCCTCCAACCCCTCCTCCCCTCTTCTACAGCCCTCTTTTAAATCTCATACAGTGACCCTGGTGGAACCACTCCAACACTTTTGTTCTGGAGGAAGAGAAAAAAAAAAAAGAGAGAGAACACAGCGAGAGAGCGAACGAAAGAAAGGGGTGGGGGCGCCAGTCGACTCGACTCTGCTGGGCTGACCCCAATAAAAAAAAGTTTAACAAACACACCACACGCTTCATTTCCCCGCACCCCCTCCCCTACTCTACTCTGGGCCACGAATAAAAAAATGATGCAAGAGACGAAGAGAGGGAGGGAGGGACGGAGAGACCGACAGAGAGAAATAAATAATGAAAAGAAAGAAAAACTTTCCTCCCCAGCCCAACCCTGTGGCCAAATCCCTCCAGCGCTGAGAGGAGTCCCGCCAACCTCCTATAGAACCCAAACAAATGATCCACTCTCTTCTCCTCTCATCTCATCCTCCTTTCCAACTAGAAGCACGGCCCCTCCCTAGATAATGATTCAGGGCTGTGTGTGTGTGTGTGTGTGTGTGTGTGTGTGTGTGTGTGTGTGTGTGTGTGTGTGTGTGTGTGTGTGTGTGTGTGTGTGTGTGTGTGTGTGTGTGTGTGTGTGTGTGTGTACTAGAGAAATAGGGTGTGTGTGATGAGCCAAAAAGTGCAGTCTGGGATCTGAATGACCTCAGCTAACGGAGACCAGTGGAGGAGACACATGTTCTGTTCTGGGGGAGTACAGAAAACAAGGAAACTAACGTAGGCAGCCCACTCCAGGCCCAGGGATGGAACGCTATGTCTCCTGACGAAGGGCTGGGAGGAGAGAGAGAGAGAGAGAGAGAATGAAGAGGAGAGAGAGAGAGAGAGAGGGGGAGAGGGAGAGGGAGAGAGAGACTCAAACAAGCACCCAAACAACACACACACCTGCACCTACTTAAAAACACCTCCCACCAACACACACACACATGGACACACACGCCTACCTATGACACCTCCCACCTTCCACGCCCTGTTCTACAGTAAATGACAGCCTTCAGTGGGTGTTGTTTGGCTGTAATCATCCTCTTCCTGGTTCTCCGTGCATATGCATGACTCGGGTTGTCCCTGCGTTTCCCCTTTGTTTGTCACGCCGCCTGTGCCACCTCCTCTTCTTCCATATTTATATCTGGCTGGCTGGCTCTGACTCTTCTGTCTGTCTGTCTGTCTGTCTGTCTGTCTGTCTGTCTGTCTGTCTGTCTGTCTGTCTGTCTGTCTGTCTGTCTGTCTGTCTGTCTGTCTGTCTGTCTGTCTGTCTGTCTGTCTGTCTCTAGGGCCCACAGTGGTGAATCAGAGGCCTTACTCACACCTGATGCACACTAGTCAATGGCACCATGAAAACATCAAGAAAGGAGAGAGAGGGAGAGAGGGAGGGAGAGGGAGCAAGCACGAGAGCGAAAGCAAAAACATGCAGGCAACACACAAAGGAAGGGGGGAAGGAGAAAGAAAAGAATGAAAGAATGTGAGATCAAGAGGCAGTGTAAGAGAGAGAGCACGCGAGAGAGAGAGAGCGAGAGAGCGAGAGCAAGAGAGCGAGCAAGCGAGAGAGAGAGAGAGAGAAAGAGAGAGAGAAGGAGAGGGGGAAGGAGAGAGGGCAGCATGAACTATTCCAGGCAGTTGAGGAAGAGAGGGAGGGTGAGAGAAGGAGAGAGAGAAGGAGAGGGGGAAGGAGAGAGGGAAGGAGAGAGGGAAGGAGGGTGAGAAGGAGAGAGGGAAGGAGGGAGGGCAGCATGAACTATTCCAGGCAGTTGAGGAATGCGGGAGGGTGAGGCCCTGTTTCACATTGCGGAGAGAGAGAGAGAGAGAGAGAGAGAGAGAGAGAGAGAGAGAGAAAGAGAGAAAGAGGGAGAGAGAGAGAGAGAGAGAGAGAGAGAGAGAGAGAGAGAGAGAGAGAGAGAGAGAGAGGGCTGTGTGTGTGTGTGTGTGTGTGTGTGTGTGTGTGTGTGTGTGTGTGTGTGTGTGTGTCTGGGCGCGGAAAAGAGGGGATGAATAAACATGCTTTAGAGACGGGCGGTTCCCGCTCTCCCCCTCTCTGGCTGGTCAAAGGGAACTCCCCAAGACGGGCGCAGAACAGCAACCAATCAAAAGGCCCAGAATGGAGAGGAGGGTGGGGCAGGAAAAACGAGGGGGGGGGGGGGGGGGGGGGGGGGGGGGGGGGGGGGGGGGCAGTCGTCAAGCAAAATCCAACAAGCCCCCGTTTGTTCTACTACCACCATCACCATCAACCACCATCCTCCACGGCCCCGGGCCAGACACTCCAAACACCGGCCCAGAATAGAGCTCCCGCCACAGGGCCGGGCCGGGCCGAGTGGTGGGGTGGAGGGGAGGCTTCCGGCCGGGCTCCGGGCTCGGTATAGAGGGCAGGCCAGGGTGGGACTTCCTGCCTTTGGGAAGCGGAGTTAAAAATTACACGGCTGTGGGGCCTACGGGTTATGGGTTAAATGCTCTCGTGTGTACGTGTGTGTGTGTGTGTGTGCAAGAGAGCATGTGAGTGTGACTGAGCGAGTGTGTGTGCGAGTGTGTGTGTGAGAGACTGTGTGTGTGTCAGAGAAATAAACATAGCACTTTACCACAGTGGGTTAGTCCTCCCTTTCAACGCTAAAAACAACATTTGGTGTGCCTTTATAGGCAAGAGATGGCGTGCCTGTGTGTGCGTGTTTGAGGAAAAACATGGGTTTTTCCACAGTAGTACCAAGTCCTGCTTTTGAATCTTAAAAACAACAAAGTCTGCGCTCCTAGATAACAGACAGGTTATGCGTGCATACCTGTGTGCAAAAACATTCCATGCTCCAATGTAATCAACTGTGACTGCGTGAGTGCGCGCGAGGGAGAAGCAGAACTTCAACATAGTAGTTAGTCCTGTCTTCAATAGCTAAAAACAAGTCGTAATGCTCCTACACAATAACTCAAGCTACAGCCCCTCAAGCTGAGGCAAGCCACAGTAGTGTTGTGTGTATCGCCCAGGCAGTTATAGAGAGGAGGAAAGGGCATGTGTGTGTGTGTAGGGCTGTGCAATATATCATATTTATATCGCGATATCAATATGTATCATATATCGTGATATCAATATCAAAATTCATATATCGTGATATTTTGTCATTTGTCATTTGCAACGCTACGGTGCAGTATGGCAGCCAAGGGATTAAGCAAAACGCAGGGGTGGTACATCAGAATTAGCTCTATGTCGAGAAAAATAGACGCCTATTGAGTCTCACGCTCTCCTCAAGTCTACATTCACGCAGACTTACTAGACATTATGCTACTAGAAAGCACTAGAAACTAGAAAGCCATTATGCGTGCTACTCCACTACGATAATAGTGGCGGGGGTTGGGAATTTCGTATATATCGCTTAAAATATCGTGATATCAATATTTGCAGAAAATATTGTGATATTGATTTTTTCCAATATCGAGCAGCCCTATTTTGTGTGTGTGTGTGGGGGGGGGCGTTGTGACAGGCGGTTGTATGCACTGGCAGCTCGGGCAGTGATAAGGACGCCCCAGTAGCGCTCAGGACCCCTGATAAGAGAGGAGGAGGGAAAAGAGAGGGAGGAGGGAGAGGGAGGAGCGGGGTAGTGATGGGAGGCCCTGACGCAACGCAGGACGACTTTATCAGCGCTGAGACACAGGGACCTACAGGACAGGCCAACGCACACACACACACACACACACACACACACACACGAGTGTGCAGACATCACATAGCAGGCTGTGACCAAAGGGGGAGAGAGAGAGGAGGGGAGGGAGCGAGTGAGATAAGAAGAAAAACAAAACGAGAGAGAGAGCAAGAGCACAAGAGAGAGAGCGAGAGAGCGAGAGAGAGAACGGCAGTAGCTCCCGGCCTGGGGAGTGACTCGTCCCCTGCTCTCACCCTGTCCACCTCCTCTTGTCATGCCATTTATTACCCCGGCAGCCAGGGGGAGAGGAGGGACCCACAGTGCCGGACAGCACTAACAGCCAATGGGGACGCAGCATCACAACGCCATACCCAATGGACAGGCAACATCACTGCACCGGGTGTTGCTGCGTCCAATGGGAGATGCGGAAGCACAGCTCTGGGCTAGCGCAACATCCAATCGAAATGCAGCACACCATAACAGCGTGTTAAAACACGAGGGGGCAAATTATGGACAAAACAAACCCCAATGCACTGTGTGATGGTACAGTAAAGTAGAGGAAACCTCATCCACAGAACTGTACAACAGCCCTGTAAACTGCAAAGGCAAAAAGTACAGAGCTATAATTTTGCTGGGGGAAAAAAGTTAGTTTTCAAACTCGATGAGTCATGGTCTTGTGACTCGGTGCGACAGTGCATCCCAGTAGAGCTCTGCCGTGAAACAGCACTATTAAATCACAACACTGTTTCATAGTTGCCTACAACAATATGGACGCAATACGGCAGGGCCTGTGAAAAGACAACAGGTTCTGCAGAATGAATGGTCAGATGCAATACAATGTGTGCCCCGTAGGCATGCTGTTGTGTAGGAGTCCATTATATAGACAGTTACACGCATACTTTACAACCAAGAGTGTGTTTCTCGTAAGCGTAGTTGTTAGAAGTTAGCAACTTGGGTAGTTGCCAATGGGAAATTGCATTGCAAACAACAAAGTAGCTAACAAATTATCAATTATGGTTTCCAGAAAATGTGTGTGACTACTGTGCCTGGCTTATTCCCAAGCTCAGGCCAGAAATAAAACCCAAACAGGCCTGACAGGATACTGTCTGTGCGGCGTGTAGAGAGAGGCCTTGGCCTTGACAATCTGCCCTGCTGGGCCTAACCCACAGACGCAGGCCCGCTACTGTTCCTCCCACACGACAGAACAACAGAGCCCAACAGAACCACCAGAACTGTTCTAGACCACACAAGAGTCTCTCTCACAGTCAGATACACACACAAGCATACAGACAGAGAGGAGTACAAGCAGTGCACACAGCAGGAGCCCATGCAGAGGAGGAAAACAGGGCACTGTATTAAACAAGAGAGAGAGAGAGAGAGAGAGAGAGAGAGAGAGAGAGAGAGAGAGAGAGAGAGAGAGAGAAAGAGAAAGAGAGAGAAAGAGAGAGAGAGAGAGAGAGAGAGAGAGACTGGGTCTGACATTGAAGGAAAGCCGCAGCAACAACCATAGTACACAGACTGCCATAGTGATGTTACTGTAGTACTCTAGAGCCGTGCGTGCGTGCGTGCGTGCGTGCGTGCGTGCGTAGAAGCCAGGCTGCACCAGCATCATGCTTTCGTTCTCCCTCTCCCCCCCTCTCTCTCTCGAGCTTGTCCCTTTTTCATCTCTCTTTCCCACTCTCCCTTTCTCTTCATCTCTCCATCTCCACAGATTAGTCGGGCAAACTGTGCTGAATCTGCTTGTTGCTGCCTAATCTGGGTCCTGATCAGTAGCAGGCTTGTTTAACGTAAACACTGGCTCATGTGACGGCCAGGGGAGGGGTCAGATATGCTGGCAGTGTAGTGTAGTGAGGCCTAGAACCCGCCCAGCGGTGCCTATGGGGGGAGACACAGCCCTATACATTCATTGATGGCCGGCATTGACCGCAACAGACTTGATTTGCCTGTAGGGGGAAAGCATGCTGATATGGTCAAGCCAGGACTGGATGAGAATGAGAAACCCTGTGTGTGTGTGTGTGTGCGTGCGTGTGTGCGTGCGTGTGTGTGTGTAGCCCTATAACGGGAAAGCGTAGTGATAGGTCAATGGAGAAACCCAGCCTCTGTGTGTGTGCGTGCGTGCGTGTGTACGGGTCAAAGACGAAACAGGGTTTTCAGGACTCCAAAAAATACAACTGTTCCCTGACACCGTTCTTCAACTTTTTTAGGTACATTGGAGTGTAGAGTGATTAAGTTTATTATTTTCTGTTCAGAAAATAGTAAGGGACATGCATTTTACCCTATTTTCACCCATAAAATGTCATTCAGTGTAATACGGTGTTAAACTGTTGATAATGCAAAAAACATATAGATGACGTTAAAAAACTGAAATAAGCTACATACCATAGTAAAGGCCTATATTTAAGGTCTTCATCAAACCTAAAATTTCTAGTAAAAGGCATTTGCAAATAGTTTTTGCAGTGTTTGTAGTCTTTCACCGAGTGCATTTCACCCATTTGGCTTTAAGAAGTTTTTCCACTGAAGAGAAAATCAGTTTAAAATGCACAATTATTCATTTGTTGTATGCCCCCGCATTTGCTGTGCTAAACAAATAAGTTTCGTAAGAATTTGACTTTATTTTCACATAAAAATGTGCATTTCACTGAATGACCACAACTATTACACTGAATGATGCCTTGGCAAAAAAGCCTATATAAACAGCTACTTTTCATTGCTATCATATTGTTACCATCATACTACAGTACTCAAGGTCCTGAATGAGTGACAACAGAAATAGATGTCAAATAATTGGTATTTTACTTAATATTGGGGCATTAAAATGTGTTTTGAAGAACTTCCAAGATCACAAGCTTAGAGGTAGGCTACTACTTAGGCCTAAAACAATAAAAAATATTTTTTTGTCTGTTAACCTGCATATTTCGGGGATTGTGACTTAGGGTGTTCTGATTATTCATGTACAACTTCCAAAATCCCAGAATCTACCCAGTAATATGGATGCTACATGGCAATAACAAGGTTATAATGGAAATAACAATAAAAGTCATAATTTCAAGTAGTATCATCATATTATTGTATCTTAGAGTAATATTGCAACTTATATTGCTGTTTTGATTCTTAATATACAACCATGAACTGGTGATTACACTGAATGAAATGGCCCTTACACTGCATGTCACTGAATGACATCTCTTACACTGAAGGACGACCAAATACTTTTCACCTTATTTTTACCTTTTTACAAGCACACAGTTAGTCACCTACATGAGACGATGACTTTGACCCACAATGTTTACTATGTCTATTTAGAAAATATGCTTGTTTGGATGAATATCTGAGTATAAAAGTGTTTTTTGACATTTCACTGAATGACATCTGTTTTTGTGGACGCTGTTACCACAAGATAAAAATACAGAATTTTTGACTATTGAAGAACAAGATTCTCCCTTTGCATCATCACTTAAGGGGTCCCTAGGGTTCCTTTTGATGATGTCACATATTGTGTGTGACTATCACTTTTTATTATGATTTAAAAGCACTATGTTGATCTTATTACACTGAATGATATCTAAGGAATTGAAAATCCGGACAAAAGTCCCCAGATGATTTGAATATCAAAACAAAATGGTAATGAAACGTGCTTTTGATACAATAACAAGAACACTTCTAGAATTATGCCCAGAGAGTGAAAAAATAATTTTGTTCGTCATTTTGCATAATTATTCAAGGATGTATTGATGATTTTTAAGTTCGGACCATTACACTGAATGATGTTTTTGCACTTTATGAGATTATTTAACACATACATTCACAATTATGTTTCTTTAAATGTTACTGAAATGAGACACCAGACTATGCTGTTTATCAGCATAACATTCAAAATTAATTAATTTACTTTTTTGATAGTTAAATGAGTGCGGAACAAAAAAAATGCACGTCTCGTCTTTGACCCGTACATAGCCCATAAGTACAGCATTAACAATGGAGGTTGTATCATGCATGGAGAGACACGATTACCCATGTAGTGTTTATTATCATTACTGTGCCTAATAATAGCCTGCCCAGCTGTCTAAAGAAATTACAAGGCTGCGCATAATTATGAAATATGCATTCTTCTCTTTCTCGCCCCCCTCTGCCCATCTCTCTCTCTCTTTCTCTCTCTTCCCCTCTCCCTGTCTCTCTCTCTCTATCTCTGAATAACAATGTGATGAGCGGGGAGATTAAAATGACAAACAGCAACACACTGTTAACGAAGCGAAAAAGATGGTGGTGACCTAAAAAATTAAACATTTAAATACACACTTTGTTTATGCATTTAATTTGTTTAAGGCCTATTTATTTTATTTTTTTCCTAATTTCCCTGGCAACCTTCTTCCTTCTAATCTCAGGCACTAGCAGCCTCCA
>NC_085875.1:22210651-22218151 GCF_034702125.1 Engraulis encrasicolus
GGAGGGCCGAACGAAAGACCGCTGCATGTGTGAGAGAGGTGACTACAGCTAGTGACCAGCTCTCTGTAAGCAGCATCGGGGGAAAAGTGGCGCTCTCTAGCGTCACCCATTCAATTATACCAAGCGTGTTCGACCACTATCTTGCTCTCGGGCTACGCTCCCCCGATATAAATAGCAATACGCCACAGTGTCCGCAATAGTTTTCCTACGAGCAAAAACAACAGGTACACACTGGCCAGCGTCGATGTAAAACGGGCCGTTTGCCGTTTGGGTTCCATTGAAACTGGGGGAGATCAAGCGAGACAGAATCTGTCGCGCAACGCAGTTTGTCTATTTATCGAGATACCCCTTTCCGTAGACAAAACACATCATTGACCAAACGTTGCAGCCATAAACATGGTGTCGCAATATCACGATCAACATTAAAGCTTGGCACCAACAGAGGAAGACGTTCCTCCTGCTTGGTCAGTTCAGATGAGAGCATTTCCATGTCCATTGTTATCGACACCCCGTAGTGAAACAACCCGTACCCCAACCACATTCCAATACACGAGGACTTGCCTTTGCGCTGTCGCGCCACCAACGAAAATAATGTCCATCCTTCACCTACACCTTCCCAAGGAATGAAAACGTGTGTAGTAAATGTGGGCAACAAGACAAAAGAACGGGTACAAAATAATCATTCTTCGAGTTTGATGACTGAAATCTCCGAAATGCATTATCTGATGTTCAACTATGGCTACCAAGTTTGTTTGTTTTAACTAGTTGGCAGATTTGGTTGTCTGCTGTTACGGTCAGATGGTGCCAGGTCGTGAAGGCCACCCTGAAAGACAACTTACTTGTTACCCCTTGAATGTCAAATCTGTTCAAAACAAAAGTGTTATGTGCGTTGGGAATAGAAGTACCAGTCCAGCAGTGGAACAACTGGCTAATTGTGGGCCAGGGCTAAGTTAACGTTAGCTGGCTAATATAGCTAGTCCCAACACCCCTGACTGGAGAAAAAACTTTTCATTTCTTCTTGGTAATCACCACAGTGTCTCACATTATTCAAAAATGGGTGTCCAAATTGTTCTCAAAGTCATAGACGTTCTGACAAACACATCAACAAATACCGCCGCTCCACTGCGTCAGTATTTTCACTTTCTGAAGTTGAGAGAGTGAAGTTGGGCTAAGCGTGATTCTGCTCCGTACCAGGCTAGTAGAGCTAGCTTCCCTGTGCATGCATGCCTATGGTGTTCTATGCAGCAAGCGTGCACCCTTCAAGCCCCCTAGTCACGCTTCCCCCAACTCTCCACAGCACCATTAGAGATTTTTACCTTCATCGAGAAGCCGCTCGAGGTGTGTAAAGATGCCGCACAGGTTGGGCAAACTCGTCATCAGCTTCTTCTCGTTCAGTAACTGCATCAAATAGTCGGGACTCGGCCTCGGTCTCTCCTTCACTTCGATCTCCCCGACCATCATCTTTGCGACGCGAATGCAAACAAGCCAACACACAATCCGGGTTTATGAAAAGAAAAAAATGGAAAAGAAAAAAAACTTGCGGATTAAATCCCTCGTTCCCCCCCACGTTTCGATCGCTGTAGTTTGACGACTCTCCGGATAAATCGTGATATTAGTTGTTGCTGTTGTTTGAGCGGAGAGAAAAAATAACCACTATCTCCTCCCAAAGAGTCGCTTGTCGTTCAGACGCCGTCCTCTGCTCTTCTCTGCGCTCACAGGGACGTTCCCTACCACCGCTGTCTGCGAGAGCGAGTATTCACCAAAAGCGCCCGTCCCCTGTGCGCTGATTGGCTAGGAGCGCTTTCAAGGAGCAGATGATACCACCAATCAGCGCAATATGTTGAAGCGTGGGGGCTCCTAAGTGCCAATAGATATCGTTGTTAAATTGATCTACAAGTGCTGTAACCAATTGAAGGGCACTCGCGGCGAGTTGTACTTACCGACATAAAACAATGCTCCGCAGAATCGAATTTTGATGTATTGAAGCGGAGGACAGAACTGCTATTTGCAATTATATTGTTTCAGTTGTAACGATGACATCGATGGCAAGCTCCATTGTGTACTGCAATCCATCAAGTCGTGACAAGTTTCTGTCGTTTTTTTCTGTGGAAGAATGCTCAATTAGGCTATTTGCTGGAATATACAGTTGAATTCGTTTTGAAATGACAGGCATAGCCTACCATGTGGTTCTCAGTCTTTTTTTTTTTGCAGAGCGCAAAGTTTAAGAAAAGAAAGAAAAAAACATGCAGAGCGACTAGGTTAATTATTAAGCTATTGTGTTATGAGTAGGCCTAACTAATAAGGAAAAACTCAAATGAGGACAAAGTGATGCATGTTTATTTGTCTGTGAATATTGATTAATAGCCTATTGCATTTACAAAATTGAAAAACATCTGCAATCTTCAGACCATCTGTTGAGGGTTCTGTTCTCAGAAGTCAGGTTAATTCTTGTGCATACAGTGCTATTTTAGTTTTGTCTTTGCATAATCTTCAATAACCCCCAGAGCAGCAACCTTTCAACCCCAGAGTGAGTGACAAGCAGAGGAGAGCAGAATATAGAGAGAGGCTATTCAAAGCCATCCCTTCAGCAACAGATGACATGAGCACGAGAAATAATAACAGAACAGCTATCACATCAGGTTAGATCCGGACAAGACACACACACGCAAACACACACACACACACACAAACACACACACACACACACACACACACACACACACACACACACACACACGAACAGAGAGAGAGAGAGTGTGTCAGAATGGCAGCTGACAGATGGGTCCTGTGTATTTAACACACAACACACTTACAGAGTCACAGTAACACAACATGACACACTAACACATGCACACACAGACACACAAGACCGACCCCTCCATCTGCCAATAAAACGATCAATAACCTTATATATAGCCTGTACGTCAATTGATGTGATGGCACACGTATAGGCCGGGGTCTGTATAGCGTAATGGCACGTCGTCCTCTTTACGAGTTCTCATATAGATTCATCTAAGTGCAGCCTTAGATAAGCTATATTTCAGAGCGAGAAGGGCGGGCGGGGGTGTTAACGTGGATTAAAAGGAAACACCACCAGCCACCATGAAGGGAATACTATTGCCGTTGTCTTACATCGCTTGTCGTGGCTCAGGAACTGTTGCTCCTCAATAAAAAAAAAATCCGGTCCAGACATCACAGGAGAATGCAAAGCATCTTGGGTATGAGGAGCGTCTAATTCCAGGAAGGGCTCAACTGTCTTATGAATACAAGCAATGTAGAGGGGGGGGGGGAGGAAAGAAATCTCAGATTTCAGGCATCAAACAAAGATATTTAAAGCATTTCCACGGAGCACAGTTCTTATCTCTCTCAGCGTGCATGGCAATTTGTACCTTGCTGTGTGCTGCAAGGGAGCCAACATGCTTGCTGGTGATACTGTGTGTGCGTGCGTGCGTGCGTGCGTGTGTGTGTGTGTGCACGCTCTGCGTGTGTGTCTGTGGGGGAGGACAGACACTTAATCATACTCATTTTTTGAGTCTCTTTTTTAATGTGTGTGTGTGTGTGTGTGTGTGTGTGTGTGTGTGTGTGTGTGTGTGTGTTTGTGTGTGTGTGTGTGTGTCTGTCTGTCTCTGTCTGTGTGCACGCACGTGCATTCATGTATGCATATACACGTACATATATGCATACTTATTATGCCCAAGAAGCAACAGCAGTGTTTGAGCAAGATAGGAATTCCCCCGTTTACTCCAACCCCACCTCATCCCCGAATATTTTGCTCCTGTCTAATAACACGCGTTCCATTTAACAATTAATCCAATTAAGAAGTGCTCCAGATAATAAATGAACATTCATTTAGCTGCTTTTGAAGCAGGGGGGGCACGAGAGGATTGGAAGGGAACCCAGAGACACACAAAGGGGCCCAGAGAGTGCCGATGGGTGATGGAGGGGGCAACCATTATGGATTCTTGTGTCATTGCCATGGGCGAAGCGAAGGCTGCATGGCTTGCTTGCTTGACTTGCGTGGTGTATGGTACTATTGTTTGGCTGTGATATGCCAAGGGAGCAGTGAGACTTTCTCTTCGCTTTTGGCGCTGTGTCTCTCTCTTCACCCCTTTCTCTTTCTCTTCACCTCCTTCTCTTTCTTTCTCTGTCCCTCTCTCACTCTCTCCCTCTTCACTCTCTTGCCTCTTTCTAATTTGTTCTTCCTCTCTCTCTTCTTTTTTTAATAGGATGCCTCCAAACCTCAGAGTATAAACATTCACACATACTATTGTGAACATGCACACATAGAGGCACACACACACGAATGGCATGCACTGGCATGCACTTACACTGAAAAAAATACACACACACAGGCACGCACGCACACACACACGCGCGCACGCGCACACACACACACACACACACACACACACACACACACACACACACACACACACACACACACACACACACACACACACACACACACACACACACACACATATCAAAACACTCACACTCAGACGCACACACATAGCCTATGCATGCATGGCGTACACACGTGCACACAACTCCATCCACTTACGTCCGTACACTACACAGACTGAAAACAAAAGGCAGATAACAAAGGTTCCCCTCTTGATAATGTCCCCCCCCCTCTTGTGCCCTGCTCCAGGAGCATCATCAGTGGGCTGGCGGGGCTGGGTTGGCGGCATGACAGGGGCATGGGAATCTGGGTCACATCCACAGAGGCCCAGGAGAGGAGAGGAGAGGAGAGGAGAGGAGAGGAGTGCAGAGGAGAGGAGGGGGGATGGGAGAGGATAGAGGAGAGAGGAGAGGAGAGGAGAGAAAGGGAGGTGAGGAGAGGAGAGGAGAGGAGTGGAGAGGAGAAAAGAGGAGAGCAGAGGAGAAAAGAGGAAAGGAGTGGAGAGAAGAGAGAGGAGAGGAGAGGAGAGGAGAGGAGAGGAGAGGAGAAGAGAGCAGAGGAGAAGAGAGGAGATGAGAGCAGAGGGGAAGAGAGGAGAGGAGAAGAGATTAGAGGAGGGAAGAAAAGATGAGAGCAAAGGAGAAAAGAGGAAAGGAGAGGAGAGGAGAGGAGAGGAGAGGAGAGGAGAGGAGAGGAGAAGAGAAAGGAGAGAAAGGTTAGGAGGAGAGGAGATATATAGGAGGGGAGGGGAGAGGGGTGGAGGAGAAGAGGGGAGTGAGGGAGAGTAGAGAGCAGAGTAGAGGAAAGTAGCAGAGAGGAGAGGAGAGGAGAGGAGAGAAGGGAAGGGGATGTGAGAGGAGAGGAAAAGAGAACAGAGGAGAGGAGAGGAGAGGAGAGGAGAGAAGGGGATGTGAGAGGAGAGGAGAGAAGGGAAGGGGATGTGAGAGGAGAGGAAAGGAGAACAGAGGAGAGGAGAGGAGAGGAGAGGAGAGGAGAGGGGAGGAGAGGGGAGGAGAGGAGAGGAGGGAAGGCAATGTGAGAGGAGAGGAAAGGAGAACAGAGGAGAGGAGAGGAAAGGAGAACAGAGGAGAGGAGAGGAGAGGAGAGGAGAGGAGAGGAGAGGAGAGGAGAGGAGAGGAGAGGAAAGGAGAACAGAGGAGAGGAGAGGAGAGAAGGGAAGGCGATGTGAGAGGAGAGGAAAGGAGAACAGAGGAGAGGAATGGAGAGGAGAGGAGAGGAAAGTAGAACAGAGGAGAGGAGAGGAGAGGAGAGGAGAGGAGAGGAGAGGAGAGGAGAGGAGAGGAGAGTGAGGTATTCCAGGAGGCTGCATGGGGCACACACCATTCTCTCTGTCAATCTTTCTCTCTTTACATTTCTCTATCCTTAGTCTTGTTTCTCTTTCTCCATCTTTCTCACTCTCTGTCTATCTCTCTTTCTCTACTTCTGCATCTCTCTCTCTCTCTCTCTCTCTCTCTCTCTCTCTCTCTCTCTGATGGTAGGGATACAAAACCTTTTTCTTTCTTTGCAAGTTCTTTCTGTATCTGTCCATTTCCTTTCTTTCTCTGTGTCTCTGTGCCCCCTCTCTTTGAGCAACTTGCTCCGCCGCTCCCTTTTTCATCAGGCAGAAACTCTGAACTCCGCCAGAGCTGAGCGGGGGGTGAGGTCAAAAAGTTCCAGCGGGAGAGTGAAGTGAAGTGGTCGCTAGCTGGCTTTAGGTGCTTCCCAATCAGAGGGCGCGAGAGAGAGAGGGATGAGGGAAGAGGGAGGGAGATCAGAGAGTTGAATGGAAGACTGGGGACCCCCCCTTCTTTCTCTCTCTCTCTCTCTCTCTCTCTCTCTCTCTCTCTCTCTCTCTCTCTCTCTCTCTCTCTCCTTCTCTCTCTCTCCATTTGTCTGTCACCTCACCCTTCATATTTGTGACGTCTGGCTGTGACCGACCTAGCCTTCTCTCCATCCCTTTGGACCCCTCACTCCTCTTCTGTCATCTCTTTCCCTCTCCCTCTCCCTCTCCCTCTCTCTTTAGCTCTCTCACCACCCACCCTATATCCAAAAGCACCCTCTCCTCTCTTCGCTTCCTCCCTGTTTTCCTGTCTGTGTGACTCTCCACACCATCCAAAGGTAATCTCTCTCTCTGTCTCTCTTTTCTGTGGTGTGACTCCCTTAAAGGGGACCCTCCTTTTCTCACTTTCTCTCTCTCACTCTGTCCCTCGTTCCCTCTCTTGCTGTGTGACCCCCCCCACACACACACACCAATGGACCTCTCTCTCTCTCTCTCTCTCTCTCTCTCTCTCTCTCTCTCTCTCTCTGGGGGAGGTGGATTAGGGTCCTAATCCAGAGAGTTGGGTGGTGACAGACATCACATGATGGATGCAGCGTTCCACGCCCCAACGGCCATCCACCGCAACAGGGCCCTAATCAAAAACACTGCCCAACACACACACACACACGCATGCACACACACGCGTGCGCACGCACACACACACACACAGACACACACAGACACACACACACACACACACACACACACACACACACACACACACAGACACATGCACACCGAGACACACACACACGTGCACGTGCACGTACACGCAGACGCACGAATACGCATGCACGCATGCATGCATGCACACGCACACACGCACACACACACACAGACACACACGGTTCCTACACACACTTATACACGTACACAATCACAAAATCACTCACAAACAAACAAACATACAGATGTACAGATGCACCACCCCCCACCCCCACCCCCACGCAACACACACACTCACCCTCTCCTCTCCCTAAACGGCAAACACCCTATCCCCTACTTGTGCTCTTTGTTGGGGGTGAAGGCCGCTTTGTTCCACTGAGTAAAGAGCAAGGTCAGGATTAACCCTCACACCTGCTCTCTCGCTCCCCCACGCACCTCCTCCAAAGACATTCCTCCATACACCCCTCTCTCTCTCTCTCTCTCTCTCTCTCTCTCTCTCTCTCTCTCTCTCTCTCTCTCTCTCTCTCTCTCTCTCTCTCTCTCTCTCTCTCTCTCTCTCTCTCCTCTACCTCCTACAAAGGCATTCCTCCACACACACACACCCCTCTCT
>NC_085875.1:22223151-22258151 GCF_034702125.1 Engraulis encrasicolus
ACACACACACACACACACGTCACACCCAGCATGCCACAATAATAATATCCCTGTCCTGGCCAATGCAGTCAGCCTGGATTCTGCAATCCGGATTCCGGACTCCACACACTCGGAATCAGGAACGCTGGCCCTGGGAACGCGGAGCTGGACGGTTGGAAGTGAAGCACCTTACAACAGTTTCAAAGTCACACACACACGCTCACGCTCACACACACGCGCGCCTGCACACACACACACACACACACACACACACACACACACACACACACACACACACACACACACACACACACACACACACACACACACACACACACACACACACACACACACACTGTCACACACAAGGTTTCATTAAGTTAAGTGGCATTTTTTAGGGGCTTTTTAAAGGCCGCTGCTATGGCCATTTAAGACCTATTTTACATTCACAGTAGCAAAGTTGTCCAGAAGATTTGTAGGTCTAATGTCTAATTGGAATAGTAAAGCCTTTCTTATTCAGCATGACTATTCAACTGATTACATTCACATAGTAGCCCACTGTGTCAGTACTGTATGTATTTGGTACTGGACAAGGCAGCTATATCTCTGTGTGTGTGTGTGTGTGTGTGTGTGTGTGTGTGTGTGTGTGTGTGTGTGTGAGTGTGAGTGTGAGAGAGAGAGAGAGAGAGAGAGAGAGAGAGAGAGAGAGTGTGTGTGTGTGTGTGTGTGTGTGTGTGTGTGTGTGTGTGTGTGTGTGTGTGTGTGTGTGTGTGTGTGTGTGTGTGTGTGTGTGTGTGTGTGTGTGTACTGCACAAAATGAGGCCACATTACGTTCAGTGTTGCAATTTGTTATAACCTGCTCATGTATAGCCTTGATACCCCCCCACCCCCAAATCAGCTTCTGTTCCTGAGCTTTCCTGATTAAACTCTAACCCCAATCAAAGCTGAGCGCACGAGCCGATATTTCTTAATGTCTTTTGCCAGAATGTAAAGGAGTATTGTTGCACTCTAAATGCTGAATAAGGTAGCCTACTAAACCAGGTCCATGTGTAGTGACAAAGAAAAAAGTTCAGAGGGCATATGTGGGTCACACTGAAATAAGACAGAAAGTCTATGATAATGTAAAAGTTTCCACCTAGAGTTTGATGATACATCGTTAATAAACCTCCATCCTTCATAAAGCTGTGCTGGTGACTAACGTAGTCTGACTGTTCAACTCACTGGTTAATGCAGTGGTGGTTCTCAACTCACTGGTTAATGCAGTGCTGGTTCTCAACTCACTGGTTAATGCAGTGGTGGTTCTCAACTCACTGGTTAATGCAGTGCTGGTTCTCATTCTTTTTCTGCTGGGACCCCCTTTTGGACATATTTTCATGACCCCCACCTCCCATTTTCTAAATGCAAAAACATATTTTTGCTAAACTTTAATGTAAACCGTAGGAAAGGTACATTAATAGGCCTATATTACCCACTGAAGGGAATATTGTTACAAACAATGTATGGAAAGGTTATAAAAAGCATATATAGCCTATATTGAAGGTGTTAGGTCTACAAGCAGTCTTTTCTGACCGCGACCCACCCTTGAGTGCCTCTCTGACCTTCTTGGCTACAGAAGGAGCTAAATAAGAACAGAGCAGAGGTTTTTCTCAATGCTCTGTCTCTATTCTTGTGTATGCCTTTTGCTACAAGTGAAAGCTCTTATTGTGGTCAATATCAATGATTGCAAAATATAAAACGAGCAATACATTGTTTCACCACCTGTACAAAAACTTTAAAAGAGTCATTAACATGAGAAAATGCTGAAGTCAAGTGTAAATACAGTAGGTCTCTGTGATAAGATACTTTCACCATTTCAGCCTTAAAGTTAAAGCCACGCGGAGAGAGTCAGTAATCTCATAAGCATATTAAGTATGGGGGTTATTCTAAGCTCTATGATGCCACCATTACAGCCACAATGGCCAGCATGGCTCCACTGTGTGCAAACACATGAAGGCATGACTTAATTTCCTGTGGTATTCATGGCTCCCTTCACCAAGGACTGAAATGCTACTTGTCCCAATTAGAGTTGTTAAAAGCATGTGTGTGTGTGTGTGTGTGTGTGTGTGTGTGTGTGTGTGTGTGTGTGTGTGTGTGTGTGTGTGTGTGTGTGTATGTGTGTGTGTGTGTGTGTGTGTGTGTGTGTACAAGGACAGATTACTTACCAGGCCCGGGGTGCAAAGGCTAAGGGGGTCTACATGGTTTCTGCTGGACACCCACAATATTGTCATATTGTGTTAAATGGCACTTTTAACAACCAAATTCTGGGGAGAAACCCAAACCCCAACCAACAAAAGGGTATCTAATGTATATCTACTATATCTAACTATCTTTTCTGAATTAACAAGGAGGGGCGCCCTTTGCTGAGTCATGATCTGTGTGTGTGTGTGTGTGTGTGTGTGTGTGTGTGTGTGTGTGTGTGTGTGTGTGCGTGTGTGTGTATGTGTGTATGTGTGTGTGTGTGTGTGTGTGTGTGTGTGTGTGTGTGTGTGTGTGTGTGTGTGTGTGTGTGTGCGTGCGTGCGTGCGTGCGTGCGTGTGTTCGTGTGCGCGTGTATTTGTGCACCATGAGCATTCCTCTCCTATTTCACGAGGCTTGTTTGCTAGTTTTAGAACTCCTATTGCCTACACAGTTGCTCCACTTCCCAGTCTTCCTCTGCACAACCTTCCAAACCTTCGTCTGCACATGTGTGTGTGGCTCATTCAGACACTTTACCATTGGCACACACATTTTCCTGAGTGCAAGAAACTTCCACACTACCATGTGATCAAATGTAGGCCTACATCAAGTCGCCTGGATGCCACCGATATGACCAGGATAGCAATCACGGCCCGTCTAGCGCAAACACATTTCCTCTGGTATTTATGGCTCTCTTCACCCAGGACAGAGATGCTACTTGTCTCAATTACAGTTTACCCATACGTTGGATTCTTTAAACCCGTTAAAGCACTGTGTTATAAATGTGTTGTTAACGGGATGGCAATGACCAGGTCGTAGTGCATTACTAGTAAAGGTCCTGTGTTGTGTCACAGTAGAGTAGTACTATGGTAATTTACCCCTCGATGACTATTACAGTGTGTCTCAGATGGTATGGCGTGCATTAAGGGGCTACCTCAGACTGACACCTACAAAACATAGCCTAATTGTTGGCCAAATTGTTAATTTTCTTCAAAAACAAATAGTACGATTCATTTAGCACATTGACTGTAAATTGCTAAATAACTAAATTCCAAAAACCAATACTGTTAAATATAGTATACACATAATACAATAATATAGTTTTAATTTCAAATTACAACACATCTTTTTTCTGTACACTGTGTGTGAGTGTATGTCTGAGCATGAGTGTATGCGCGTGCATACGTGGATGCATGTGTGTGTGTGTGTGTGTGTGTGTGTGTGTGCGTACACTCCATGAGCATACCTCTCCTATTTCACGAGGCTTGTTTGCTAGTTTTAGAACTCTAACTGCCTACACAGTTGCTTTATGTACGTTCCCAGTCTTCATCTGCACAACTGAGCTTGCACATGTGTGTGTGTGTGTGTGTGTGTGTGTGTGTGTGTGTGTGTGTGTGTGTGTGTGTGTGTGTGTGTGTGTGTGTGTGTGTGTGTGTCTCATGCTGGCACTTAACCATAGCACGCACATTTTCCTGAGTGCAGAAACTACCATGTGATCAAATGTACATCAAGCCGCCCACTAACTACAGAACCAAAAGCAGCAACAAATAAATGTGCTCTCTCTCAATTCAAACCATTCAGCTACAGTATACACTCTTCTCTTCTCCTCCTCCACATCAAAATGAAAAGCACTGTGAGACAAGGGAGGTGTACATATATAGGATCAGCACTCTTACAATAACTTGGCGTTGCTGAAGAAGAAGAAAAAAAACATCTCTTCAATCTGCTCTCCCCTTCACATAAGTCGGGAATCATGAAGGGGTGTGTGTGTGTGTGTGTGTGTGTGTGTGTGTGTGTGTGTGTGTGTGTGTCTGTGTGTGTGTGTGTGTCTCTGTGTGTGTACCACAGCAATCTTACTTCCTGAGGCCACTGCTAATGGATCACACACACATGCTGGGGCCCATGCTCCATTAGGGCCCAAATCCTGGACCCCACATATTTTGACCCCTTTTTCTGGGGTAGTGCTGTTGTTACTGGTAAAAGTGAAAGTATAAAAACATTTCCTCACTAACAGGTTAGGGTTAGGGACTGTTTTGGGTTTGGGCACAGCGTAGCATTTCTATTGTTAGGATTAATATGAATGGAAGGCCCCAACAAAAATAGGAAGGGCCCCACATGGGCCCCACAAAGATATAAAGTTTGGACTGTGTGTGTGTGTGTGTGTGTGTGTGTGTGTGTGTGTGTGTGTGTGTGTGTGTGTGTGTGTGTGTGTGTGTGTGTGTGTGTGTGTGTGTGTGTGTGTGTGTGTGTGTGTGTGTGTGATATCATTAAGCTCTTTTATGGCAGGCAGGTGGATCGATGACATACTCTGCCCACTGGAGAGAAGAGAAGAGAAGAGAAGAGAAGAGAAGAGAAGAGAAGAGAAGAGAAGAGAAGAGAAGAGAAGAGAAGAGAAGAGAAGAGAAGAGAAGAGAAGAGAAGAGAAGAGGTCACAGGCTGACCCAATAATGCTGCTAACAGAACTGTCCACAGCTTCATCCACTCCACCATTGTCTCCACGTACCTACAGCAATAGAACTGTGTTCATAACCATCACTAGTACAACCTCAATCACAGCAGTAACTGCTGTTATCACCCCCCACCATGGCCGTTACTACTATTGAGGACACAGAGGTCATGTCCTCTGTATTTTTTTTCAGTAATGTCAAATTTATCTATGATGAAAATCGATATATGATCAACAATGATCAATTCAGTCTGTATACGCCACCCCCATTTATCCTCAAGGCAGTGATTAATGAAAACAAACTTGAGAGTTTGACTGAAGCATTCTAAATGTACAGTATGCAGTACAGCACACAGTATTTGACCTTGGTATTTGAACATGTCTGGTTACGGCCCTGCCCCCCACCACCATCACCTATCACCTCAGGTTTCAGGTTTCAGATTTATTTATTTAAAAAGGGACAGCATATAGGCCTATTACCAGCATTTAAAGAGGCCATGCCAATTTTTTTAAACCTTCTTGCATGATTATATGTTACAACAGTTCAGAATATGTTTTCCTGGTCGTGTTAATATGAAAGATTTTTTTTATTTCGTTTGATTGTTGTAGTTTATGAAAATAACAAAACGGCTAAGCCTGGCCAATTGAAAAAACAGGGCAGGCTTACGTCACCCTGACTACCCGCCGTTTGGCCACGCCCACTTTTGACGAGTCAAAATTCATAAACATTATGAATGGAGCATCTTGGCAACTCGTAACCAAACCTTACTCATATCACTGATAACTAAACAGCATAAACACCCATTGTGCTGAGGATTGCACATGTAGAAATGGTAACAAACCATCCATGACTTTTCACTGGATACTTAAAAATAAAAGAAGAAAGCTGAGGTGGATCCATCCGGAAAAAAAACTTCCAACTACTCACCGAGTAGCTAGCACCTGGTAAGTGTCTTTCAACATTTGTTTTACACTGTAACCTCTTAATACGTAAAATATAGGCAATTAAAGTGTAAGGTGTCATGTAGATGGCATTTAAATTCAAGATGCTTTCCATAAGAAAGCATCAATGATGCAGAGCTATGTTCTACCTAGCTAACCTTATGCCATAGCAGCAACTGGCGCTATGCTAAGATATTGTTATGCTGAGATATTGAGGGCTGTGTAATGCGTGTACATAAACACGGCATTTTTTAGTGCTCTTAGTAAAAAAGAAAGGCTATGAAGTTCAGTGTTATGGTTTAAATGTAAAAGTAAACCATGTGTACACATCTCTAGTGCCGAATTTCCTATAGTAGTATAGTAGGCTTACTCTTCATAGGATGCTGTCATGAAATGCCAGTAACATTATCCATAACCTGCACAGGCCTACCCAGCCTTCGAGTGCGTTTTAATATGCGACCTTGCCTCCTCCACTTGCTTCTCGTCATGATGACATCACTGACAACAGCATTATATTTCAATATCTTGCAAAAGCTCAATTGTAAAGTCTTTTTCTCATTTGCAAGTGGGATGGTGAATGAAAAACAGTCCCTCAAAAGTTGTTGTGGCGAGGCTGACAGCTGGGAAACTTTATCGTTTTCTCCACGGAGGAGGGGCCAGGAGGTGGGACGAGGAGACAAGCACAAGTGGAGGAGGCAAGGTCACATATTGGGATGCACACTTCATGTTGTCCTTGTAATTAATGTTAAGTTGTCAGTAATGATAAAGTGATGCTTGGAAGGTTCTGTGGCCTGTTGTTAGTGGGTAGACAAAAAGTCACTTTTCAGAAAATCACCCTCAGGGACAGGTTCTTGAGAGGATGTACAAACGTTAAATCCAACAGCTATGATGTCTAACTTGCTATCACAAAACTATACTCCAGAGACACACAGGTTTCAAAAAATATAGAGGCCTACACAGTGAGAGTTTGCTTGGCACTAACCCCATTTTTGGCCTATAGAGTGGACTTACACTGATGAAATTCTTAATTTGAACGAATGAAAAGACGGTTGATTTTCAACACATTTTAGTCTGTTTTGTCCTGAAATTCAGTTTAAATGTGGTCAAATGTCAAAACCAACCACTCCATTTCATTTCTTGGGTCAATATTGTTTGGAAAAATGTACGTATTTGTGTCTGCATGCCTTTTACCTCCAAACTTATCCCACATTCTGACAAATTTGTTCATTTTCCCGGCTCCAGTCTAGGACGTTAAAGGGTTAAAAACGTAAACTTTGGGGTATTATTTCAGCTTAATACCAATTAAATAATCAAATCCATACCTTTTACTGTATATTGTCATATTTTAATTGAGAAATAAAGAGCAAGTGGTGAAAACGGACGCAATAAAACTTGAAAATATGACTGAATTTCTATGCTCTTAAAGCCATTTTAAGCGCAAAAAGCCAAAAGCGCAGTTTAAATGTGGTCAAATGTCCAAAACAACCACTCAATTGTATTCACTGGATCACTATTGTATGGACAAATGTGTTAATTTGTCTCTGTATGTAGTTTACTTCAGAAGTTATGTCCCCTTCTGCAACCTTTTGTCCGGGTTCCAGTCTAGGACATTAAAGGGTTAAAAATGGTCAACTTTGGGTTATTATTTCAGCTTAATACCAATAGTATAATCAAACCCATACTATATGCAGTATGTTGTCATACTGTAAATGAGAAATGAAGAGCAAGTGGTGAGAACAGACACAACTTGGAAATATGATTAAAAAAAAACATTTCTACACATTTAAGGCCATTTTTTTTAAATGTGGTCAAATGTCCAAAAATACCTCTCAATTGAATTCACTGGGTCAGTAATGTATGGAAAAATGTGTTCATTTGTCTCTTTATGTAGTTTACTTCAGAAGTTATGACCCATTATGCATCCTTTCCCCCCAATCTGCAGTGTTCCAATTTTTACATAGGCCTTCTGTGCGCCCCAACTTTGACAGGGTGTCACGGAAATTCCCATTGGATTTAGCCGTGGATAAATTGTGAGGTGTGTCCAGACACCTGTAAGAACACATGGTAAAAAAATCTATTGGTAAGAAATTAGTTCACAGATTTCCCAAAATATCCATATCTTTCCCTAACTACTGAGCCATACTGCAAGCAGAGCGGGCAGCGTACAACTAGAACGAGTGTGCTTGAAGTACAGAAGTATACTGATTGGGACGCTCCTGTTCTGCAGTAACCAAACTTTCGTTGCCTAGCAACAACAGGACTCGCCGCCACCGCGAGCTAGTTCAACTTCAGTGCAGCAGAGCCAGGCAAGGTAAGCTTCCTGACAACGAACTTTTAATGTAGTTCTAGCTTTAACCTGCTTTCATTTTGTCTCTGAGCATTGAAGGATTTTAACTGTATACATTGCAAACACGTCTTATCAGCCGTGTTTGTGCTGAAATGGCATAGCCTACAGAGGTAGGCCTACATGGAAACCACTAGTTCTAGCTAGCTCTGCCCACCATGTTTTCAATGACTGAAGCTAGGTGCTAGCTAGAGTTTGCCTTTGTAAATCAGCAACGATGTCAGCCTGAGGAAGATTTACAACGTGCATTTAACATGGTACTGCATTTCAGAAGCAAATTTAGCGATGGTGAATTGATAACATTAAAAAATAAACGTGGTGAAACCGGTCTTGCAGTTGACTTCTCTGTTTGTTTGTTTGTGTTCACAGGACTTCCTCTGGATGGTGGCAGATTGACAACCTCACATCAGTGAACATGAATCTCATAACTGATTGGAAAAATAAATAAAGTTTTGCACACAATGTGTTTGTCTGTGTACTTGAATCACTTCATAGTAGGCTAGTCTATATTGTATTAAAAATGATAATAACTAAGTAATTGAGTGGAAATAAGAAATAAGACATTTTAAGACCATGAAAATATGTAATTTCCATAAAATTGAGTGGAATAGGTGATAATGCATTTTACGGCCCTGATTCTATCTTATTTCCATATAACTACTCAATTGTTTACAAGGTAATTAAGCAGAAATAATACAAGGATGCTTGGGTGGTCGTTTCTATGCAATAACATAGGAAGAGGAAATATTGCACATTACGGCCCTGATGTAGCCTAATTAGTATGAAACTACTTCGGCTGATACCGTTTAGTTACTGGCATACCTACCACCTAACTACTATTATGACACAGTAGCTGTTTCCATTAGCCTACTATTAAATAGAAACTACAGCATAATTGCACTGGAAACTGTATGGTTATTTTTGCTGTTATTAATGAGAAATTATAGTAATATTGCACTGGAAACCATATGGTTATTTTGCTGTTATTACTAATAACAAGCAGTTATTACCATAAAATTAGACTGAAATTACTGAGAAATTAGTATGAAATTAACTCCTTATTAGCGATCCGTAAAGTAAAGTGTTACCGGTTTTTCTTTCTTTAAGGCTCTGCAGGCCATATGAAATGTCACAGTGGGCCAAATGTGTCCCCCGGGCCTGAGTTTGCCCTCGTCTGTACTACGTACTAACACCAAGCAGCTGCTTCCATCCCCGACTCCACAGCCCCAACCCCAAACCCCCACCACAGTCTCCCTAGTACAGCAGGAGCAAGAGCACTCACTCCACCAGAAATACACACACCGCACCACACTACTTCCATAAGTGAGGCTTACAATAAAGGTGAGGAGTATCAATAAGATATTACATTCTGTGACCAATTGGGGGACCTGTGACAGGTGGGGGACCCCTTAGCTGCAGCCATATCCAGCCTGTCAATTAATCCAGCTCTGCACACTACCATCCCACTAATATTACCCACTCCACTCCACTCACCCCCGTCGCCCCAAACGCCCCTCAGCTTCCCCAGAGCAGTGGCAAAAAGAGCACTATCTGTTGCCCCTGCCGTGGCCTAACGGTAGGGCACTGGGTTACTAAGCCGGCGACCCAGGTTCGATTCTGGCCCAGGTCATTTGCCGATCCTCCCCCCATCTCTCTCTCCCCCACTCACTTCCTGTTGCCTCTCATACTGTGCAAATAAATGCAAAAATGCACCTAACATTTACTATTGTTTTTTAAAGAAAAAAAGAGCACTATCACCCATCCCCACCATCAAAAAACGGTCTACCGCTCCCCACCCACCAAAGCCTCCCCAGCAGCAGGAGAAAGAGCAGCATATCCCCCTGCCTCCACCGCCATCCAAAACCCCTCTGGCACTCCTCCACCCCAACCCCCCCCACTACAGCATCCCCAGTGCAGTGGAAGAGTGATCAACAAATCGCCCCAGCTGCAACATCTCCAAAACCCCTCTGGCACTCCTCCACCCCAACCCCCCAGCACCAAGGGAGGGCAAGAGCACCAAATTGCCCTGGCCCAGAACCACGATCCAAACCCCCCTCCCTCTGCCTCCGCAGACCCCCACCCCCCTCCTTTCCCAGTGCAGGGAGAGCAAGAGCACCATATCGCCCCGGCAGCAAAATCTCAACCCCACCACCCCAAACCCCCCACCAGCCTCCCCAGTACAGTAGGAGCAAGAGCACCATATCGCTGCAGCACCACCATACCAACCGCCCCACCCCACAGTCTCCACAGCGCCCAAGAGCAGCATATCACCAACCAGCACCACCACACCAACCACCCCACCCAATCACAACCCCACTACCAACCTCCCCAGCACAGTTGGAGCAAGAGCACCATATCGCTGCAGCACCACCATACCCCCCACCCCACCCCACCCCACAGTCTCCCCGGTGCCCAAGAGCAGCATATCGCCCCAGCCACAGCTGCAGGGGAGCAGGGACAACCGCCAGCAGCTCAGATGGGATTGGACTGAACATCTAATCATACCCCTAACACACACACACACACACACACACACACACACACACACACACACACACACACACACACATACACACGCACACACACACACAAACACACACACACACACACACACTTGGTTTCTCACAAACACAACAGCATGTGTGTGTGCACACATGAAGCACATAAACACACAGGAGAGAGGACGATAAACTGGAAACAAAAACTGCAAAACAACAATGGAACCTATTCGATATATGCCACTCTCCATACTGTTGGTTTTTTATGTTTTTTTTTATTATCATTATAGTGTGTGTGTGTGTGTGTGTGTGTGTGTGTGTGTGTGTGTGTGTGTGTGTGTGTGTGTGTGTGTGTGTGTGTGTGTGTTTACTGTCCAGTGTGTGTGCGTGTGTGTGTGTATGGTTGTATATGGTTGTTTTTTTATTATCATTATTGTGTGTGTGTGTCGTGTGTGTGTTTACTGTCCAGTGTGTGTGTGTGTGTGTGTGTGTGCTAGTGGCCCATTTCATTTCCAGGATAGAGCGCTCAACTCATTTCAGTTCACGCTGTGCTCTCCTTGCCACTGCGCCTGTGTGCAGCTGATCAGACAAGCCCTCCTGCCACACACGCGCACACACACACACAGACACACGCACACACACACAGATATATGGAGGGGATGACAAACACACCTCAGAGGCTCGCTGCATGTATAAACACACACACACACACACACACACACACACACACACCTCAGAGGCTCGCTGCATGGGCATAAAACCACATTTTTATTCCCTCCCACTGAGTACCAGGCCAACGCTTCAGCCCACTGCTCACTCGAGTGCTGTAAGTCCCAATGTGTGTGTGTGTGTGTGTGTGTTTACATCTGTTATATACTCTCCCTATGAGCATGTTCTTGCATGTGTGGATTTATGTGTATTTGAGTGTGTAAGGAAGATTTTATGTGTGTATGTGTGTGTGAGTGCGTGCGTGCACGTGTGTGAGAGAGTATTATACTTCCCTTTTGTGTAACTTGCATTTTTGGATTTTGCAACACATGAGTTCTTTATGTGTTTTTTTGTATGTATCTCCCTTTCTTTCTCATCATGAATATGTAATATTGTGTTTAAATGTGTGTTTGTGTGGTAATTATATCACGGTAACGTGGAGCGTCGGGGATGTAATGGTTTTGCGTGCGCCGCCGCCGCCGCCCAGATTTTGTGTGTGAATGTTCTAAGTTCATGAACTGATTCATGACTGAACTGAGTTGGAGGTCAACACTTTCAAGATGGCTCAATTCAAGATGGCCACATTTTTGTTTGGCCCATAACTTCTGACCAGTTGAATGGATTTGTCCCAGATCTATTTCTCAACTGGGGTGCCACGGGCCCCCTATTTTTCATATACGTTCATGACAAGGTGAACGGGAGTGGTAGGAATGACAGGGGACTGGAAGCGTCACGTTTCGGGGATATACCTTAAGCAGTCCAAGGTGACTGCACAGGCCTAGTTTATATTTGTGTGTGTGTCACAGAATCTGTATGTGAGTGAGTGACAGGATGATGATGATGATGATGATGGTGTGTGTGTCTGTGTGTGTGTGTGCGCGCGCGTGTTTGTGCGTGTGTGTGAGTAGACTAAGCTTGGAGTTTCTTGTCTGTGTGTGAAAAAGTGGTTTTCCGCTTGTCAATCATGCTGCGTTCAGCATCGCCGAACACCCTGTTGCGGACGTGCATCCCATTTCTCACGCAAATTAGCCCCAATCATGTGATCCACTGATGTGTGTCAAACCACTGAGCATGGCTTCCCTTTCTCCAGCTCCATTCATCCATCCATCCCTACATGTGTCCACTCATCCCCCCCGTCTATCCCTATCGCTCTCTCCATCCTCCTCGTAGGGCCCGTTTACACTAGAATGGGTGCGAAAACAGGTGAAAAATGTCCATATAGTTTCGATGAAAAAAACACAAAGCTCTTTCAAACATTTGCATTCCACAAACTCTAAATGTGGAAACAAAAGTGAGAAAAAAACGTGCCTTTTTCAAAATGCATCCATCTTAAAATGCTTGTGCTATGACGTTGGTGGACATGCCCCTTTATGCAGACTGGAACCTGATCACATTTGGGCCCCATAGCAACGCATTGCGTTGGCATAGCTTTATAGAGTCTAACTCACTCTGAAAGAGAGGGGGTGGGGTGTGTGTAAGGTGTGTGTGTGTGTCTTTTGTATTTGTATTGTATGTAAAGTGTTTATGTGCGTGGCGTGGGTGTAATATGTAGGCAACTAGGCATACACCTACAGTGCAGCTACAGCTACAGCCTAAGTGAACCCTGTGCATGTGAATCTGTGGCCTCTTTTGTCCGTAGTTATCTAGCATGTCTATCTGCATGTGGGTGTGAGTTGCTGCATTCTACCATTTGTATCTGCATCTGGATCTGTGTGTGTGTGCGTGTGTGTGTGTGAGCATGTGTGTGTGACGGAATGCTGGGGGACTAATCTCTTCTCCATCTGTGGCACCCCTGGCCAAGTGGGGGGAGAGGCAGTGTGTGTGTGTGTGTGTGTGTGTGTGTGTGTGTGTGTGTGTGTGTGTGTGTGTGTGTGTGTGTGTTGAGGATCCTTAACTCTAGCTCCCCCCACAAGAAATTAGCAGCATTTGGGCTTGAGAAATGGGCTCATTTCATTTAGTAGTAAAGTTGGTGGAGTGGTACATATAAAACGCTTATTGTTCTGTTTGTGGGCTTGGGTGTGTGTGTCTGTCTGTGTGTGCGTGCATGCGCGCGTGTGTGTTTGTGTGACCATATGGTCATGATGAGTCAGAATGGTAAGGTTTCGACTGTGTGTGTGTTCGTGTTTGTGGGGGGCGGGAATCAGTGCTTGTTGTGTAGATACCGTACAGCACATACTGCATGTGTTTGCCTTGGTATACTGGTATTCCTGTGTGTGTGTGTGTGCATGTGCGTGTGTGTGTGTGTGTGTGTGTGTGTGTGTGTGTGTGTGTGTATGAGAGAGAGAGAGAGAGCGAGAGAGAGAGAGAGAGAGAGAGAGAGAGAGAGAGAGAGAGCGAGAGAGAGAGAGAGAGAGAGAGAGAGAGCGAGAGAGAGAGAGAGAGAGAGAGAGAGAGATGTCCATATCCACATGTGTGTAAACAGTGTGATATTTGTCATGGAATGCTACCAGGCCACTGACCCTGCAGTGCGGCCGGTGGCAGCCTCTAGGGACGGTGATGTCATCGGTGATGAATGCTGGCACTCTTTCACACAACTGCTCTGTTGTTCACTTACCTCTCTCAGCACACACATCCCCCTCTTCTTCAGATACACACACAGGCTTGCACGCACGCACGTACGCACGCACGCACGCACGCACGCACGCACGCACGCACGCACACACACACACGCGCACACACACACACACACACACACACACACACACACACACACACACACACACACACACACACACACACACACACACACACAAATACTATCTGACGATCAACACTTCTGCATTGATGAGTGTTAGGGCTGTTCAGTTCCTCTTGAGAAATAAGTACAGCAGAATTCCAGGAAGCCCCTCTCTCTCTCTCTCTCTCTCTCTCTCTCTCTCTCTCTGTCTCTCTTCCTCTCTCTCAGAATGTCAACACGAAGCGCTGTCGCCTACAGCACACTGCACCAGGTGTGTGTGTGTGTGTGTGTGTGTGTGTGTGTGTGTGTGTGATTGCACAAAAGGTGATCTTTGACATGCCTGGAAGGAGAGGTGACATGATAGTTAGAGAATGTGTGTCGCACGTGCACGTGTGTGTGTGCATGTGTGTGTGTGCGTGCATTTGAAGATGTGACTGATTATGCAGGCCCCTGTGATGATGGAGTGGAGTGCAACATCATGGGGTGTGGAATGCATAGCACAGTTTGAATTTTCACATACGGAGTTTGTTGATGTGCTTGTGAGAGGAAGAAACTAAGAGTGAGAAAGAGGGTGTGTGTAAGGGTGAGGGTGTATGCATGCACTTGTACGGTACGTGTGTGTGTGTGTGTGTGTGTGTGTGTGTATATGTAACTATATGCACTTGTGTGTGCGTGTGTTGATCTGTCAGACATGGAGGCTAATTAGCCTCGAGGAGCATCGGTAGCATCAGCCTTTCTAATCAACACCACAAACATGCACAGCAGCACCCAACTGATAAACACACACACGCACACACACGCCTAATAAAAATGCACCCCCCCGCAGAACACACACGCATGCACATGCATGCACACACACACACACACACACACACACACACACACACACACACACACACACACACACACACACACACACACACACACACACACACACACACACACACACACACACACACACACACACACAAACACACATACGCACGCATGCAAACACAAACACAAACACAATGACAAAGCAAGTGAGTGTGAGAGAGAGGTTTCACATTCTTTTATTACAGAGAAAACCAGAGAAACAGAAGGAAGAGGAGAGATAGATTAAGTATAGAAAACAGAGAGAGAGAGAGAGAGGGAGTGCGAGAGAGGAAGATGAGAAGAGAGAGAAAAGCAAGAGAAAAGAAAGAGAAGAGAGAGAGAGTGTGTGTGTGTGTGTGTGTGTGTGTGTGTGTGTGTGTGTGTGTGTGTGTGTGTGTGTGTGTGTGTGTGTGTGTGTGTGTGTGTGTGTGTGTGTGTGATGGGCCAGGTGATAAGAAACAGGTTGGTGTGATCCTGAGGCCGTGAGGGGAAGCTGCTTTTGAATATGAAATGTGGCCGAGCTTCATTCCTCTCAACTTCCAGAGCAAGCGCCTGCCTGCCTATCTGTCTACCTGCCAACCACAAACCCCCCCTCCAACCCCTAGTATGCATAGGTGTGTGTGTGTGTGTGTGTGTGTGAGAGTGTGTGTGTGTGTGTGAGTGTGTACTTATCACATGTAAACAGGGGAATTGTGTGAGTAAGGGCAACTCAGTGTTGTCTGCCTGTGAATCTGTTCTGCATACCTATGTGTGTATGTGTCTGTGTGTTGTGTGTTATGTTTGTGTGCGTGCACACTTACTTGTCAAAAAGGTCTAGGCAGTATAGTCGTCTGTTGCGTTTATGGCAAAACAAATCTCATCACTTCAAATCACTTCTCACACGCACGCATACACACACTTCCGCACGCACACATGCACACATTGTAATGCTTCAGAGGTGTTTTTGGCCAAGAAGAGTGGCACTTGTTTGGGGGCGTGTCTCATTCCCATCTGATTGCTGGTATCGGTGCACAGGTATGGCTGACATTTATTTTAGTGGTGTCCAGTAAATGCCGAACGGTTTCAGCCGTCTGGCCTTCGTCAGGGCGTGGTTAAAACTCAGGTACCTGGATAACACAGGTATGTAAACTCTTGGGGGTCACATGGGTATGGAGATGTACACAGTTCACACATTCAGTTCACATATTCAATGAGATCAGATAGAATAATGGGACTAGACATAACACATGGTCTTACAAAATCACATGAAGTATCATAAAAAAGGCCTAAAATCAATTTCCTCATTCAATCGTGGGTAGTTAAGGGCGTCCAAGCCGTGGGTCCAATAATTCTCTCTTTGTAGCAATCTGTTAAATTGGTCCCCACCTCTTTCTGGTTTCCGTATGAATTCAATTGCTTCTACCTTTAGAAGACTGTCATGACTCTTGTGGTGGGTGAAGAAGTGGCGTGCCTTGACAACCATGAATGACTAAAACCATAGTTAGCTTTCACAGTAAAACCATGGTCATTTTCGTAAGGGATTATCCTTCTCGGCCAATAGAGAGCTGTGACAGCTTGCTTGTAGCAGAAGGTTGGCAGGTCTTTAAAGACATCCTTTAGGGCTGGGTCACTTTTGGGGATATTCCAATTTGATTTGATGATGTTCTTCATCTGGTGACTTTGTGTACTGTACTGCATTATAAATCTGGTGTTAGATGATATAGGTTTGGCTTGGAAAATGGCAAATTTTCCAGTTATGCTATTTTTGCATTATATTTGTGAAAAAGTGGGGCACGGACAAGCTAGGTTTACCTCAAAAGTGGTATGGACATGTCCCCACCATCCACACCTAAAATTACGCCCATGCACAGAGTACACAAGCACTCGCACACACCGCTGCCCAGGGTCCTAGGCCACATCACATCCCCAAACCCTCTTTCCACCAATTCACTCCCTTTATCCCATTAACTCTCCGTCACTCCACTCCTGCTTAAAACACCACCCCGTAAAGCCAGACTCCATCCCAACATAACCCATCCTAATCCTCCCCAACCCTCCCTCCCTCCACACCTCCCCTAAACTCCCTCTTTCCTCCCCTTCTCTCCCCCCTCCGCTCCCCTTCCCTCCTCACGTTCAAGAAACAACAGCAAGGCACAACAGAGATAAGGAAAGGTCAGCATCTTTTCTGCTTTACTCCGACTAGATTTCTTTTTGTCACAAACAAATAGCTGGTACAAAAAGGGGGAAATAAAATAGGGGAAAAAACCAAACATGAGCGAGAGAAGGTTTAATCAATCACAAGCCCCTGTGCGGTTCTCTGCATGTGTAGGGGGAGTCTCGGTATAGGTCTATTTGAGGTCAGGTGGTGGGTGGGTGGTGGGGTTGGGTGTGTATGGATGATTATGTGTGGGTGTGAGTTCTGGGCTGGTTGGTAGGTATAGGGAAATATAGTCCTTTGGTGTATCAGTGGGTAGGTAGAAGGGGGGGGGGGTTGTTGAATACTGGGGTGGATCAGTGTGTGTGGGTATGGGGTATCGATAATCCAGTGGTGGGTCAGTCTGTGTGTGTGATTGTGTTTGTGTGTGTGTGTGTGAGTGTGTGATGGGGATGGTGTCGGAGTGTGTGGAGTCTAGTTGAGCAGGCAGGACTCGTAGGTGGGCACCATGTATTTGATGTTGATGAAGGCGTCCGCCCCGCCGTAGCGCTCAAACACCTCCAGAGTCTCCTGGATCAGATCACCAATGTTCTGCCTCTTCTGCTGGCTGTAGTCGATACCGTCGCCAGAGTTAACTGCAGAAGACAAAGAGAGAGAGAGAGAGAGAGAGAGAGAGAGAGAGAGAGAGAGACATAGAAAGAGAGAGACATAGAAAGAGAGTGACAAACAGTGGGAGAGAAATAGAGAGGGGAGGCAGAGGCAGAGAGAAAGGGTGGGTTGGAGGGAGAGAGAGAGAGAGAGAAGAGAGGCGCCAGTTAGACTATTTTATTCCCGACTCAGCTCGGCAATGAAGCATTAAACGGCCCCAGCAGCGACGGCTGAGATCACCCCACAGCCAAACGCTCAGCTGCCCACCAGGCCTGCAGAGAGAAATATATGGGCCTCTTTAAACAAGCAACATGCTCCCCTTTGCTTACCTCTACGGCCACCAACTACATCAATACATTTGAAAGATTAAAATGCAACTGTAGAGAAAGGGGAGATACGTATTGTCTTCCAGAAAGTGCTTTCATTTGTCTACATTTTCCTGGCTAAGGGAGACTGCAAGTAAAGTAAACAGCAGTCAGGAAATCTCGATAACACCACTGGCACGGCACTAGTGTTGCTGGTGCCAGATCTGGAGCAGGCTTTGCTTAAAACGTAACAGGTAGTAGTACAAATAGTGACAGGCACTGATGGTAAAAGTCGGAAATAATTATGCCACAATGACTGTGCTCACATTGTGCCACTAGTGCCAGTGCTTCTCAACATTTTCAATATTAGCGCTCCTTTCAGCACCACAAAAGTTCCCACTGACTCTACACAGTATATGCTGTATACTATACAGCCATTAAATGCTGCTCCCTTTCTTGTGCCGAGGGGACATATTTCATTTGAAATATTGCACGTTATGAACTGGTGGTGAAATCAAACTGCAATCAAAAGGGAATGTGACTCGGTTTCGATGCCAGTGAAATTACTTTACAATATATTGCAATTGTTTGACAGACGTGAAGTGTGGTGAAAGCAAGTAAGACAAGTAGGAACGAACAATATTTCTTCCTTCATGACAGTGGGCATACTGTAGGTTTGGATTTGGATGGGGATGGGAAAGAGCATTGACTATTTGCTTTTTCAATATAATCTCTCTAAATGTAAACTCTGAAACTGTGCCAAGAGAGAACAAAGTGTAAAGTAAATGATGTGCGGTAATGAATTAAAATGTTCCAAAATAGTCCATATTTAAAAAAAAAAAAAAAATGCTGGCGCTAACCCTGCATGCAGTTGCCTAGGTACAGCCAAAACTACTCTATACTACCAGTGCTTATGCTACTCTCAACACGTTGAGGTCTGTGTGTGTGTGTCTGTGTGTCTGTGTGTGTGTGTGTGTGTGTGTGTGTGTGTGTGTGTGTGTGTGTGTGTGTGTGTGTGTGTGATGTGAACATAATGAAATGACAGATACAAATGAAAATAAACGGATCGAAGATCAGGCTGCTGTGAAAACAAGCCCCTTTGCCCCCTGGCCCCTCATTTAGACTGGGGGCCAGCCAACTCATGTGTCACAAGCACACACAGACACACAGGCACAGGCACAGACACAGACACAGACACAGACACAGACACGCACACACACGCACACAATTGACTGACAACCAATGCACACGCCTTGCCCAAAAAACACTCACACAAAAAACACAAACACACATCCATATGCAGACACATGCACACACAGTATGAGTGGTGTGCTATGCTGAGGGGCCCATATAAACATTACATCATGGCTTGTCCATGACACACACGTACGAAGACGTGGACTCTTTTAGTTTCTTGTTATCCCTTTCAGTCTCGTGCTGTTTGCCAAACAGACATACAGGCGCACGCACACATGCACACACAGACACAGACACAGACACACACACACACACACACCTCGAGTGCTGTGTGTATGTGTGTGTTGTAGATTGCTTGGAGCAGGGCTAAGCCTAGCACTACCATCCCGTTCCACCAATACCCCCCTACTGTGCCCCCCACTCCCTTCCTCTTCCTCCTTTTCTCCTCTTTCCTACCCCTCTCTGCATTCTTTTCTTCGTTCCCAACTCTGTGTCTCTATTCCCCTCCCACCCACTCTTACTGCAGGCTACTCATTATCCAAAGGATGCCAGCCACATCAATAGGAACCAGTCTAAGTGGCAAGGCTTTATCAAAGTGTTGCGGCCCGTCTGTGCCCTCCAAGTCGCATATACGCACACACGCAAGCATGCACATACACACACGCACTCACGTTCACACACACACCCACGCGCTCACCATCACACACAAACGCACGCACTCACGCACGCACACACACACACACACACACACACACACACACACACACACACACACACACACACACACACACACACACACACACACACACACACACACACACACACAGACACACACACGAATGCATGCACGCACTTACGCACGCACACACACACGCACACACAGAGGCACATAACACCCACTGCTGAGAGAGAGAAACAGAGAAAGATTTAATGCATGACTCTGACCTCATGTGCTCCACAGCTGTCACTGAACTTCAAACCCTGATCCTCTGCCTGGGACTTGTCTTTATGTGGGAGTGTGGGGAGTGTGTTTCTCAGTGGGTGCAGTGGGTGGCTGGGTGTTTTGGTGCATTTGTATGTGTATGTGTGTGTATGTGTATGTTTATGTGATTGTTCATGCATGTGTTATAACCTGTTGGCTATATGTGTGCACAAATGTGTGTGTGTGTGTGTGTGTGTGTGTGTGTGTGTGTGTGTGTGTGTGTGTGTGTGTGTGTGTGTGTGTTAGAGTTCTCAACGGGCCTGAAAATGTCAACCCGACCCTACCCGGCCCGTGGCTTTTAAAGCCCGAGCCCGATGTTACCCGACACATCACTAGAATTATCTAACCGAACCCGGCCCGAGGCCCGAAGTCGGGGGTCGAGTTTCCCCACGTTATCCTATGGAGAATGACGGGTTGTGGTGGGTCTTTAAGGGCACTTATGTGCAGTAAATTGCATAATCCACTTAAAAACCTAGTGAAAAGATATTTTCCACAATAGAAACATAATATGAAATGGGGAAACGTTCTTGCTATTTAAGCAGAATCATCCACAGCGCGATTTCAATAACCACCTCTTCACGGCAACAACAATCTAGGCCTATCCACCTTTTGTTTTGACTTCTAAATGTAGGCTTACTACATTTCCACCCCGTGTATCTGATTAAATGTAGGCTACGTGAAGTTGCCCCTCCCTCCTTGTTTGTTCATATGCGTGTATGAGATGGAAAGCCTGGCTGTGCCAAACATTGTTTAAAAGTTTCATAAAATTTTGGTCGGCACACAATGTTTTGGACATACTAATTTCTAGTGGAATCTGGGCTACGGTTGGTGCATTGATCAGCCATGTAGCAAAAAAGACAGATAGCCTAGGTGAGAGGATGGGATCTTCCTCGGCTGGCGAGCGCTCCGCATGTGTGTGCGCCCAAAGACCCGACAGTTGCTTAAAAGTCAATTTGAGCACGAAAACAGCAAAGACAAGGTGATATTTCATTCAAACAGGGCCTACACGCTCCAAATAAAACATTTGCTGAGGGGATTTTCAACCAGACCGCAGCGCGAGCAGACAGTCAGTGTGAAAAGCCAAGTCTACCGGCACCTTCGCTGCCGCTCGCTTACCATCGGTGCACGAGCCATTTAAATAGTGAAGTGGCATATCGCAACAGCACATGCGGATTAGCCAAATTATATGCAACAAAGTTGCCAACAAAGCGTGGATTTAACGTTTAGGCCTAATACGCATATGCCAACGTTGTGTGAATACGTGGAAAGGATAACCTAATTGGAAAGCCACTGTCCTTTCTAGTATAGCCTATGTAGAAGACCGCTTCGGTTTCGTTTCACCTCATGGGGAAAACATAATTTCCATGCACTGCATTTGCTGAGACTACTAAGCAATACAGTTAGCGATCAAACTAAAAATATTGGTTGTTGTCATTACAACATTTAATATGCTAGGCCTACTAGGCCTATGGCTGTTGTTTAAAATAGTCATTGGATTGCCAACCGTTGTATTAAGAAACAAAAGTAGGCCTATGGTTCCATGAGCTGACATGGGACTCAATATCGTTAAAATTGCATCTAAGAACTTTTTTCCCGTTTTTATTAGTTTGCGTAATTGTAGCCAATGTAGTTTTTCTGTGCGTTCCGGGACCTCTTTCCAACTCATCATCGCTGTGATGTGATGTTTGTTTTGCGTTCTGGTACCTTGTGATTTACAAATTAAGCACTGCGCAAGGTTGCATGCAGCAGGCCTACATATATATAGATAGATAGATTGTAGGTCTAGGTTTACTGACCCATCAAGGGGAAATTCGCCATGATTCACGGTAAACAGCAGAACTGATTTTTTTTTTCACTGGGCGGAAAAGATTGAGCCCGCAGACCGAACCGACCCGAGCCATATGCTTATATTTTCGACCCGAACCCGGCCCGAATCCAAAGGGCCCGTCGGGTTTTTCGGGCTGACCCGACCCGTTGAGAACTCTAGTGTGTGTGTGTGTGTGTGTGTGTGTGTGTGTGTGTGAGAGAGAGTGTGCGTGTGTGTGGGTGTAGGCATTGCAGCAGTGCAGTTGGTGCGCTGGTGTTTTATGGGTGTGTGTTGGGGTTACTGCTAGTGCTGCTTTAGGGTGCTGCTTTAAGATGTCTCTTCCTGTGTCTTAAGCCTCTTAAGTCCCCACTCATAATGCACGCACAGATTCACAGACGCACCAACGCACACATGCACGCACAAAAAAAATGAAGGAACGCACACAATTATACATGCATATTAACTGTCCCTCAATGAAAACATTTGTCACTCCACACACAGGGAGAGAGACAGAGAGAGACAGAGAGTGGAGACAGTCAGCCACAGTTAACCCACTTGATGAGTGAGGATGTACACCAAATTATGCTGTGAGGTGCGGTTCCACCAAAATCAAGAAGGTGAGCGAGCAAGTGAGGTGAGGATGTGTGTGTGTGTGTGTGACTGGTACTATATGTAAAAGTGTGTAGCCCTTAAGATCTATGAACATGTCAAATACCTTTTCCAAAATATTTGGATCTTCTACCCTAATCAAATGTGTGTGTGTGTGTGTGTGTGTGTGTGTGTGTGTGTGTGTGTGTGTGTATGTGTGTGTGTGTGTGTGTGTGTGTGTGTGTGTGTGTGTGTGTGTGTGTGTGTGTGTGTGTGTGTGTGTGTGTGTGTGTGTGTGTGTGTGTTTGTGTGTACTGTAAAGCCTAATTTATGCTTTTTTGCGCAGACGTGCACAGAGCCTCTCCGTCCGTCAAATCTGTCTCTGTGTGCACCTAAAAAAAATGCCTGCAGTCTGACGACTGTACTGTAGCCTTGTTTCTCCACCGAATGTAAACAGACATCGGCAGACTCATAGTTTCCAAGCTTGCATTTTCTGCACGTAAAAAAACGGACTTCGGTATTTCAAATGATGATACCAGTTCATTGCCTTTGCAGTTGGTGTAAATGTAGTGTTTTCAATGTAGTGAAGGAAACTCGCGCTATTCCAAATGTGGCTCGCGACATGAGACCTCGTGCACAGATCCATAGGAGTAAAAACTAGTTTGCGACCTGCAGACCAAAAGGAGGCAGTGGCAGAACTGTAACTTGCCCTTAAGAGATAGGGCGTGTCTGAAGGCAAGTGGTGATGTCTTAAAATAGCAGCTTCAGCCTCTGGTGTCCTGGTGGGACCCCGGTCGTACGCTACTGAGCCTGCCTGCCACAGGTTCAGGCCATTAGCTGATCAATATTTAACGCAAGAAGCATTCAGTGGGAAACCTGCTGCTTTGAAGCATACACACACGCACACACCCACACCCACACCCACACACTGCACAAAAAGACACAAATGATTTCATGCACACAAACAATATAAGGTTATAAGGTTATCAGACACAACAGTTATGAAAAACCCTAGTGTGACAGAGCGCAACGCGTCTGCCACTTTAAGAGCGGTTCCTCCCGCTTATGGTTTCAATGTTGCAAAGTGCATGGACTAAAACCCCAGTTGCAAAAGACATTCAAAATGCAATCCGGGTTGTATATGTTTGCTGTGGGTTTTGGGGAGGTGTACAAGCACGTTTTGTGCGGGTACATTTGTTTCACCTTTTAAATATGTAAACCAGAAATGTTTGTTACACGTGGGTCAGAACAAAGACGCGACACAGGTTTTAAACAGCGCAAACGTTTATTAACTTTTCAGCGTAAACAACAGTAATGTTAAGATTCTTTCAGTGCGCACATTTAACTTCTGAATCCTTTTCATGCTGTAGTTTAGTAACATCATGGTTAGCTAAAATGTTTGTTGATACTTACCTGTCGTCTTCCGTGGGCAGGACCAAAACAGACTGAAGGTCTGGAAGCACTTTTCACTGTGTCTCCGCGATGCGCGGGAAATGGTTAATTAGTCCGGAGAAAATTTAGTTTGGAAACCTTACTTACAGTAAGTCTTCTATGAAATATTTGACGTCAGCACATTGTTGTTATATTGGTATACATGTGTTTCCTGGTGAACCAGAAGCTATGTGTTTACGCCCAGGGGGCTGGGCTACACAATCCTTCTGGTACACCTGTGATTCGCTCTCCTCCTCCGTTTTCGAAATAACCGGGGCAGCACGACGAATCAGGATCGTAGGGAGGGATTTCAGTGGGTATGACGTTTATCGAACGCAACACCCTCCCCCAGGGTAGTTCGGCTGTGCCCGCCCCCTCCCTGAATCACAACAGTAATGGCGGCGTGCGAGGAGTTATCATGCGTCGGGATGGAAGCAGCAATTTCAGCGGTGTTATCCAAAATACCTCAAGTTGATTTTCTAAAGGACGTTGTTCTGTTTTGGTTCCCGACCTGGCGGCTCTTACGTGACGACACGTCCTACGTCACAAAGCTTCAACGTGAGTGGTCGAAGTGTCATGTCATTCATATGAGGTTGCTCCAACCGTGTGCAAGCATCTTTTGACTAAACCCCGCCTGCGGAGAGGCATGAAAGGGCAGTGTGCCAGTAGCCTGTTACTTACAGGCTACTGGTTCACCAGGAAAATACATGTGTGGAAAATGTTTAGAACTGTTAAACTATTTCTAGATGCATTGATTGATTTTAATTGTGTCACGACTGTGAGATAGTCTTTTAAATATGCGCAGCTCGGCTCATTCGAGAGATGGCCGCTGCACTGAGAGGACGCATGTCTTGAGCTCTGTGAGATACTGACAGAAGAGAGTAGCCTAGCTTCGTGGGCTATTGTACCAACCTTTGGTTTTGTGCTTATCAGTGTTTTTGTTTGTCATGTTTTGTGGAAACTGCCGGCTAAGGCCGGCCGCACACTGGCTCCGACAGCACTGCGGCGCACTTTTGCTTCCGACAGAATTCGGACCCCCAAACCCAATTTCACATGAACATTGCATTGATAGTCAATGGGCGACGCTGACAAAATAGAACTTGTCTCTAATTGCTATCCGACATCGGCGAATGTCCGCGGACATCGGCGCCAGTGTGCATGGTTCTATTGAAAACAATGGAATCGAATTTTAGCTGAGCAGTGCTCAGCACTTTATCGGAGCCTGTGTGCGGAAGCCCTAAGAAAATAAAAGAAATCTATTTTTGCACATTCCTTGTTTTGCTTATCATTCTGACTGACCACTCCATCCACTCGGCACACTCTATTACACGTAGACTCAAAAATCTACCTCTACGCTTCACACACTACTCAACCATACTGGCGAACAGATGAGGACCAGCTGGGCTGATGGCGGTGTGAACTGAGAGCTGGGTGGAATTGGAAACTTGCACATGGGTCCACACCTGATGCAAGCATGACTAAGCCTGATCAGAAGGCCTTCTATGCCTCTCGCTTTTGAGCATAGTGTGTTACATATGTGTACCCGTGTTTGTGTGTGAGTGTGCATGTCTACGTGTGTGTGTGTGTGTTTGTGTGTGTGTGTGTGTGTGTGTGTGTGTGTGTGTGTGTGTATGTGTGTGTGTGTGTGTGTGTGTGTGTGTGTGTGTGTGTGTGTGTGTGTGTGTGTGTGTGTGTGTTTGTGTTGAAGAGAGAGAGAGAGAGAGACAGAGAGAGAGAGAGAGAGAGTGTGTGTGTGCCCATGTACTGTATGTGAAATGTGAGTGGTGTGTGTGTGTGTGTGTGTGTGTGCCCATGTATGTGAAATGTGAGTGAAATCTGTTGTGCATCAGATGGCATGAGGGAGAAGAGCCTTGATAAGCACCCACTTGCCCTCTGCACCGCTTGGGTTTTCTCACATACCGACACCGACATCGACACCCACACCCACACCCACACCCACACACACATTCACATTCACGGAAAGGAGAAGAAGAGCAGCCTTTTTGTCTCTGTGCTGACACGCACACAACAGAAAACTTTCATCTCAGTCATAATGAATCCACTTCCGAGATTACATTAAAAAACACTAACATGGCCAAAACGCTGACAAAAGGGGAGAGACAGGGAGGGAGAGAAAGAGGGAACAAATTAAACAAAGGCAGTAGCCAATGAGAGCGAGTGTGTGTGTGTGTGTGTGTGTGTGTGTGTGTGTGTGTGTGTGTGTGTGTGTGTGTGTGTGTGTGTGTGTGTGAGAGAGAGAGAGAGAGAGAGAGAGAGAGAGAGAGAAAGAGAGAGAAAGAAAGCGAGAGCGAGAGAGACAGAGAGAGAGCAAGAGAGAGACACAGACAGACAGACAGGCAGACAGAGAGTGAGAGAGCAACGTGCCCTCTCTACAGCCAGAGCCACAGGCAGGCCAACCTTGGCCTAAATACTAAAACACTGTTGCTAGGGGGATTGTCCACCTGCCGGTGTCTGAATGTGCCTCTGCTAGTGAATGTGCGTATGACATACGCCGTATGTCTTTATGTTTGCCAGTCTGTGCGGTTATTCGAGTTGCAGGATTTCATAGCTATACATGACTTAATATTAGCATTGTAGTATTTTTTCAAAAGAAATTTAGATTTACATGTTTCACTCAGGTAAACAGGCTGGCAGACGGGTGAAGAGACAAAAAACAAGACAAAAAAGACAAAGGAAAAGACAAATAGATAGACACACACAGCCGCTTTGTAGACCATAGACACAGACTTTGAGGCCTCTCATTCAACTGTTCTCAGCAGCTGTGAAACATGTGCTATGGGACCACAGATGCAGGGGTCTGATCCTAGTATGCGTGTCTGATCCAAATGTGTGTGTGTGTGTGTGTGTGTGTGTGTGTGTGTGTGTGTGTGTGTGTGTGTGTGTGTGTGTGTGTGTGTGTGTGTGTGTGTGTGTATCCTTTGCTGGGAGTATCTGGTTTGACTTGTGTGTGCTGGATCCAGACAGACAGCCCAAAGGCATAAAAGCAGACAGGCAGATAGACAGAAAGACTGCACATGCGCGTGGATGCACATACAACAAAAAGGGTTTAGCAGCATTTCCTCTATTCCTCCTCTATCCACCTTGAAGGCAGAGGTATGAGAAGAACCCCCATTCCCCCCCCCCGTCTCGTTTGTGACAGATGGATTTCATCCACTGATATATACTGTATGTATTGATCCTGTAATATATATTGATTGCTCCGTCCTAAATTTCCAAATTCATACTTGAGAACAAGTGCTGATAGGACGACGGCTGCGTTCGACTGTCAAACAAAATAATTCTAAAAGAATTCTAATTGTAAATCAAATCAACTAACAATGCTCATTGGTCATTTAAACAATTTTAATAGATCGCTAAAATAAAGGGTAAGGGTAAATATTTGGGTAAATATTTGGCTTGTTCGAAATGGCCAAGAAACTACTGTTTGAACGAAATAGAGTAGGCTCTGCAAGAACTGGCAAGCAGATGCATTGTTTCAAGTCTTCTACAGAGATGAATGGGAAATGGCGACTTTTTTTTCCGGCCTCCGGGTCTAGTCCCACTCCCTGCCATTACCTCGTTTAAGAATCGAACGTACAGCATCCTTCTATTCAGGTCAATGGTTTTATCCACTGAAATGTGCCTTCTGAAACTCCATCTACGTGTAAACGAGATGCCAAAACCAACGCACTTTCAAAAATATATAATAATATAATAAGTGTAAACAGCTCCCTAGTGGAGATAAGAGAAGTAGCTCCTGGTCCTCCTTTAACAATGAAGAGAGAACAGAGGAAGTCTTTCAGATGAAAGGTCCAATTCAAACAAATAGGCCAGTTGCTCTCAGCTTTACTCTTTTGACTCATAGTAGCCAAGCTGGTCAGGATACCCTCATTAGACTGCTGTTTGTGAGCACAGACAGACAGACAGACAGACAGACAGACAGACAGACAGACACACACACACACACACACACACACACACACACACACACACACACACACACACACACACAGACACACACACACACACACACACACACACACACACACACACACACACACACACACTCTGAGCTCCACCTGTCAGCCATGGCGCCTGTTGGTGTCTGTCAGGCCGCTGGCCTCCCCGTGTGATCCCGGTGACTCGGGGACAGGGCCAACAGCTGCGTCCTTCCTGTTCTGCCCCGGGTAACATGCCCTCCATACCCTCCACACACACACGCACACACACACACACACACACGCACGCAAGCACGCACGCAGGAGCGCACACAAACACACATGCACACAAACACACTCACACACGCACGCAGGCACGCACACACACACACACACACACACACACACACACACACACACACACACACACACACACACACACACACACACACACACACACACACACACACGTATGCACAAACACATACACACACACACATACACGAAGGCATACACACACACACACACACACACACACACGTATGCACAAACACATACACACACACACATACACGAAGGCATACACACACACACACACACACACACACACACACACACACACACCCTTCCCCCTTCCTTTCGCACACAATCACACACAACAAAAAGCTACACACATTCTGATAAACGGGCACACAAAAAAACGCACCATCGCGGCCCTGTGCATGTCTGTCTGCCCTTGTCAAAGCGAGGGTGACAGATTTGTCCTGGCCCCCTCTGCTCTTACCACTCTCTCAACACTCTACTGCCGCTCGCTCAAACTCATGCTTGCGCAAGGCGCACACATACACACACACAAACACACACACACATGCACATGCACACACACAACTACACTGTAGAAATCAGAAATGGAAGGTGAAAAACACATTCTCCCATTGTCGAGAGAAAGAGAAAGAGAGAGAGAGAGAGAGAGAGAGAGAGAGAGAGAGAGAGAGAGAGAGAGAGAGAGAGAGAGAGAGAGAGAGAGAGAGTTAGCCATGTGGAAAGGAAACAAGCAGCCTTCTGAATGAGGCTTCTAAAAGACAACCTAGTAAACCACAAAACACAAACAAACACACACACACACACGCACACACACACACACACACACACACACACACACACACACACACACACACACACACACACACACACACACACACACACACACAACCACTGAGGAATGCAGTTAAGCAGCATGATCTGGGCAGCAAAGAGAAGTTTAAACATATCTGTACAGAATTCACACCCACACCCACACACACACACACTAGCACACTATCACTATTGGGCAATAAGTGGGTTAATTGTGATTCCGATAGCAGAGGTCGAAAAAGCACACACACACACACAGGGCCGGATTAAAAAGGCCAGTTGTCCCTAGGCTACAGGTTGCTGTAAGCCCCCACAGAGGGGAAATTTTGTGACAAAATTCTAGAAGGCTCATAAGATCATCCAGGAATTGAGGATAACTTGTCTGCCAAAGAAAGGAGAGGAGCATGAATACTATTTGACAGTCTATTTGACTCAACATACAAATTTATGTTGTTAGTTTTGTTGCAATTCTGCCATAACTGACTCGAAGTGTGATATTTGTTCAATTCAATCCTCTCTTCAAACTGATTTTGATATTGTGCAAAAATGGTTCTTGAATAATGGGCTAATACTCAACAAACTTAAGTCTCATAGTATGTTATTTTCCATTAATTCAGGTAAACACATTCAAGCAAATAGTTTAATGGTTAAATTCTTAGATGGTACAGTTATGGAAAGTGTAGATGAATTCAAATATCTGGGTCTATGGTTGGACTCACATCTTTCTATTAGGCCTCACATTGACTCAATTGTTAAAAAGATAAACTTTAATTTAAGAGAGCTCAATGAATTGCTTCACTCAAGATACACGATTAAAAATTGTTACCCAACTTTTATTTCCTATCATTGACTATGCGGACACTGTGTACATGAACACAACTCAATCCAATCTTAAATCTCTTACTGTTACTCATACTAGCATATGCAGATTTGTCTTGAGGTGCCCATTCTTGACCCATCACTGCGATATGTATCAGGGAATGAATATTATATATTATATATATACGACGGTTTCACTGGTTTCAGTTCATTTATAAATGTAAATTTTTCAATTATCCTCTTTATTTAAGACAGTACTTACTTTCTTATAGCTCATCATATGCCTTAAGACACCATGATAATGTTTTCTTTTCTGTTCCAAGAATTTCCAAAGAGATTGGACGACGTGCATAGGACTGGGTACCGAAATTCAATTCTTTGATGGAACCGAATTAAAAGCCAAGGTTCTACTTGGCATTGAAACGTGCCTTGTCTGTCGGTTCCACGTTTCGGTTCCTGAAGTCTGACTGTCAGAGCCATCAAATGTGTGTTTAAGCACGCGGCCATTTCAGCCAATCATAAGTGTCATAAACTGACCACGCTCCTCCTCTTCCCGTTTCGCACCTCATTGATTAGACAGCTGATATTCAACCAGCTGATTGTACTATTGAGAAACAAAAACATGCCGCCGAAAGCGTGGCTATATTTCAGGAAAGTAGATAAGGAGGAGCGCGCTGCAATATCTGCGATAAACTAATAGGCTATCATGCAAGAATGGCAATACATCCAACCTGTTCTTGCACCTGCTCTTGCATTCGATTAACTTGCGTGCAGAGTTGCAGCATCTTTACAACGGCAACACCGTCAACCTCAACCATGACCTCGACTCTTCAGGAAGATGTCTCTGACTCCTTGGAAACATGTTTTTCCATGAAAAGAGCTAACTTAGAAAGAACTGGTCTTGTGTTGGGGACGTACAAATGTAGCCTATTTAGACCGTCGGTTTAATTCGAGGGAACAAAGAACACAGCGACAAAACAGATTTCCTCTCTATCCGGCTGGAGAATAACGCCATTGTTTACTTGAAGTAGCGGCCGCTTAAGGTTAAATAACTGTGGATTGAAAGAACATAAAAACGTTCCGTAAAAAACTGTAAAAAGCTAAGAATCTCAGCTTTCGAACAAGCCCTAACACATGTCTGTAGGTCTAGGTTAAGGAGATCGCTGGCTGTTAGGAAAAAAATGACGAGATAAAAAAAATGGATGGAAAGCGCTATTTTTTCACTTGCAACAGCGGCCGCTTACAGTTCAATAACTTTTGAATGAAAGAACATAACAACGTTCCGTAAAAAACTGTAAAAAGCTAAGAATCTCAGCTTTCGAACAAGCCCTAACACATGTCTGTAGGTGTAGGTTAAGGAGATCGCTGGCTGTTAGGAAAAAAATGACGAGATAAAAAAAAATGGATGGAAAGCGCTATTTTTTCACTTGCAACAGCGGCCGCTTACAGTTCAATAACTTTTGAATGAAAGAACATAAAAACGTGCCGTAAAAAACTGTAAAAAGCTAAGATTCGCAGCTTTCGAACAAGCCCTAACACATGTCTGTAGGAGAAGGAGATAGCTGGTTATATATATATTTAGACCTATATATTTTATAGATTAGGACTCTTTAGCTTAGATTCACCATGGCGTGAAAGCACAGTGTTGTCGCGGCTACTTGCAGCAGCTGATCATACGGCCCAGTTCTAGTCCCTGTATGGAAATGCGTGCGAGACAGCACCATCAAGCCCCCGTCAAGTTTCATGGATATTTATGAAGCCTAGTTGTGTTAGAACAGTTCTGCAGAACCTAGTAGAAAAGCCCCAGCTGTCGACAGACTGGGTAGCGTAGGCTACATTAAAAAATCATGTCAGGCACGCTTGACATAGGATTGGTACCAGAAGTGAAGTTGCACCGTACAGCAGAACAATTTTAATCAGACATGAGTACATTTATCAGTATCAAAACCGTTTATTATACTTGCCAAGCCATGCCGAGAGGACAACTTGCAGCATGCAATTAATCATGAACACTGTATAGAATTAAATGCCTTTAACCCGCCATTGCTTAAGTCACGATGAGCGCCGCCTTGTGGCAGGCAGGGAAACTCATGATTTGCAGACCCGTTACGCCATCTACTGGCCACTTTGGGTAACTGCAGGTTTAATTCAGGGTTTCTAGGAACCGAAAATGGAACCGTTCTGGTACCGGAACCGAAACGAAGGAACCGGAAATGGAACCGGAACCGAAAATTGTCAATCAATACCCAGGCCTAGACGTGCATTTCAGTTTAAAGCCCCTTCTGATTGGAACAGCTTACCATCCTCTTTAAAGAAGAAATGAAACGAATATTAATTGTTGGAATTTTACAGTTTGTGCTGCATATTGCAAAAGTTCCAAGCTTTGTGATTAAAACAAGATATTGTGTGTGTAATAATTTATCCGGGAAGTCATGTTAAAACGTGCTCAAAATGAGCAATATTTTGTCCAGTAGTGCGAATTTATTGTCTTATGCGTGACGTCATAAGGTTGACACAGTCCAACTCCGAACCCACAAAGTTATAGTAGTCAATTGCGGCGTCTATGGCTAGTAAATCAAAGCACAGTGGAAAATATTGTGTTCGTGGCGGTCCAAATGGTGCAAGTTGCAAGAAGTACAAGCTTCACTGAAGGCATCTCACTGCACAAGTTTCTTTAAGTCAAAATTACTGGAACTGTTGCTGACAAGGAGAAGGCAAAACAACGCTGATCGTAGGAGGCATCGGCTTTTGAAGAGACCTAGATCAATGTTGTGCTCCGGGCGTTTTCCACCCCTCCTGTTGTTTACCTTAAAAATCTGGAGACCGTGGACATGGTTGGAAATAGACTCCTCGACTACTACAAGCAGTGTCTATGGATAGCAGGTGTGCCGAAGGATATCTCTAGCTCGAGTGCGACGACGGGTGAGTCTGGCAGACAGCCACTTAGCAGGATAGCAGCATGCTAAAGATGCTATTCCTCTCTGCCATTGTAGCACGGGACTCACTAGTTCGACGCCCTTTCGTGACTTACCGCTTACGTCATACGACCCTAAACCTAATCCTAACCCTAACCTTAACCCTAAACCTAACCCTAAACCTAACCCTAACCTTAACCCTAACCCTAACCTTAACCCTAAACCTAACCCTAACTTTAAATCGCTAATTTGAAATGTTTGATTACCATGTGAAGTCACGAGAGGGCGTCAAACTAGTGGGTCCCATTGTAGCACCCTAGTACTAACGCGAGGACCCTTGTTAGACTAACAAGGGTCCTCGGTCAATGCGCTGCGGGTCGAGGCTGTGTTTCGTTACGACTCCATGACCGTCGGTACGAAATCGCCCCTGCATCCGAGCACGAACAGCTGTGTTGTGTAGAATATGACTATCCATGGCCGGCGGTCGTGCAGTTATTGTGTTGCAACAACAGCCCCTGAGCACGAACATCTAAAATATACCTACCGACTTCCAAATTGTCGCATAATGATGGGTATAGCGCCATTGTTTATTAAGATTACATTAAAACCATGCTATTGGGCTAGCTCATCATAGGCTACGTTTTTAAAGTAGCTGATAGTGCAATTTCGCTAAGTTTCAACATGTCAAAGACAGAGCGCAGCAGCCAAAGCATCGTCCGTCCCCCCACGTTGCCATAGGTTAAACAAAAAAATAAGTTAGATGCCGCGCTGGTTGATCGGTATAATAATTGAGATAACGCCATTGTTTAACCCTTTAAGCGCCAAAGTCGCAGAATTGCGACGGTACGTCATCATGAACAAAAGCGCATGTAGATCAAACCAGCGGTCTTAATAGTGTTCATCCTCCCTACCAGTAGTTGGCAGACATGCTACCCTTTCAAACAAGACTACGATTGCGTCATTGTGTAGTTCACAGAGTCTTTGGTGAAGCAGTAAAAGACGCGACATGTGACGCGACCACAAAATGCGGAAGTAGCCACTTTGCGTCTTTGACTCGAGGCGTACGAGTTGGGTTTGTGTTGTTATCAGTGAACTATCAGCGAGCTATTTCATCATGGCTAGTGAGAAGTTGAATCGTGATGAAGTTCTGAGCATGTTATTTGCCTATTCTGACTCCGAAGGACAGCTTTTATCTCACGAGGAGGATAATGATCGGACGAGCACTCTTTGTTTACCGTGGCGAAACTTCCGAAGATGCCGACATGCGAAGCAATGATGTTCTCTAAGCACACACACACATTGAAACTCATTCGGTGACTTTATCCGATCTCAAGTGAGTCGGTGGTAGTGGCGAATGCAGTCGTAGTGTCCATACAGGTATTGGTGGAGGAATTAGGGGTGAGAGAAGTGGGTCTGGTAATGTTAGCTTGGGCTCCCTCCATTCAGCCCCCGGTTATGCGGGTAGCCACCTATCCGGACGCAAACGCAATAATCCTGGGATCAGACAAACACTGTTCACCAAGCAGCACACACGCACTCATTCAGTCCCTCTTTCTGACTTCTACTGGGTGGATGGCAGCGGCGAACGTGGCCATATCTCCGTATGGAGAGGTTTTGGTAATAGAACGCACGGTGAAGAGAAGACGCATAGGCAACCCTAAAACATGAATGTTTTAGACTCGTTGTTGACAATCAGACTGGTCACAGTGTTTTGACTGTCTTTGTAAGAGTTATACAAATCAGTAAAACAGCAAATAGAGACGAAAGAGGTGGAGATATATTTCCCTCAAACGGGGGAGAGGGTGGAAGGGCGCTGCGCTCTCCACGCGAGGGGGCGGGGATTGTGTTCCTGATCGGCTTCAGGTGTCAGGCTATAACGTAGCCTAATTACGTTGGACACAATACTATGGACATGATACTTGTGATTTCATACCCATTATGTTGACAGTTTGCCCATTATTTTTTTGAAATGTAAGTGACAAACTGTAGAAGTCACTGAGCTAGACTGTGCCATGATCAACCATTTTACTGCCTATACAGTGCCTGCTCCAAAGGCCATAGTAGGCTATACAGATTTAAAAATAGGCATAAATATGAATTGAATATGTGTGTGCTGACCCTTTCTGTGAAAGTTTCACAAGCTAAAAAGGTACAGGTTACAGATACAAACATGTTCGGCCCTCCAGGCAAAAGTAGTAATTGTTGCATTATATATTTCAATATTATCGCATTAGGCCTATATTATTGCAATATTACAATATACAAACCCCAACTCCGATGAAGTTGGGACGTTTGGTAAACAGTGAATAAAATCAAAATGCTATCATTTTCAAAACATTCAATCTATTCATTAGATGGAGAATAGTGAAAAGACAACATATTAAGTGTTAAAACCGAGAAAAAATATTGTTTTGGGGGACATATGTACTCATTTCTAAT
>NC_085875.1:22273151-22275651 GCF_034702125.1 Engraulis encrasicolus
GGCCTGCCTGGCTGGCGCAGACTCTGAATGTAGGCTATGTTGCGTCACACTTTAAACAGGCGGGCCCAGACAGCTGTAGCCTGTTACGGTGCCTATTGGCGCTTGACAGGTGAAGTGAGTAAAGAAAGGAAAAGGATATGAGTAGCCATCTGTGGTCTTATATCATGGAAATTCCATGAAAATTATATTGTGAAATTTGTTCTTTGTAAAAAGCCTCAGATTTTCCAACAAATTAAAAACTGCATTTTGAGAAAAGTTTCAAATGTGAAACAAAATTAAGTCTTCAAAAAACTTTTTTCCCCAAAACATGAGCCTGAAAATGGTGGATCGTCTTATATTGGGGCTAATACGGTAATAGTCTGGGAGGGAATTTGTATATTTTCATAACAATCATGCACTTCGTGTGACAAGTTTCTGATTTTGGGCAGGGTGTTAGGTATGGGTCTAAGGTTTCCAAAAATCATCTGCAAAAATCATTAGGGGGCGCCGCCAATTTGTAGCCAATGATTTTTGGAAATCTTAGAGCCATATCTATCACCCTGCCCAATGCTCACCTCGTCCTTATAGAACTTGGCAATACAGACACAGAGAATGAAGACTGGAGAAGCTCTTATAGAGGCCCCATAACGGAGGCGTCTGGATGGTGAGGTCTAGAAGGAGAGCGTGTGGTAAGGAAGGGTGGCGTCAGGGGCCCTCCGAAACACTTAATGTGGCCTCTCACGCTGTGACGTCAAAGCCGCTTTTGAAAGGAAGCAGGTAAATACGGTTTCATGCAGCAAGCAGAGGCTTGTACGAGTTTACAGTACATACAGTATCGTATGTATAGGATTTGACAGCAGGTGCAACTTGCACTGCTTCCAATGCATTGATTAAAAGTTGTCTGACGTCACATGAAAATGGCCCATTTCCCCATTCCCATCACTAGAGGTGGGTATGACCAACTACAACCCGATACAGGGCTCCCGATTTGAACATTTTTAAGAGAACAAACATATGTATAACCGAATGGTTTTTTATTTATTTTTTTACTTTTTTATGCAGTGCAACAGATGCATTTTAGTGCAAGTAAAACACGGCCTACTGGTCTGCTGTTCATGATGCGATACGCATCTCGAGTGGCAGTAATTTAAGTCAGTTTAATTATTTAAATGAAATATCCAAGCTGATGCCTCCGTATCGATACATGTAGCGTGAAGAGGCCTGTGACGATGTGCTGTATCCCGATATCAATATTTTGAACACACCCCACCCCATCACCCTGTCCACCCCTCCCCACTTCAGCGCCCCCCCCTGCAACACCACCACCCTCAAACACCCTATGGAACGCCCACAGCCACCACTTTGCACCAATTCAATCCTTTCCACTCTCCAATATCCCCCCCAGAGCCTGTAAACAGGCCCTTCAGCCTATTTTACAAGGGTTCGAGGTGTGGGCTTTATGGGGCCGAGGGCCCCTGTTTGAAGTGAGCAGCGTTTAAGTGCGCTATTTACATAAAGCGAGACAGGTCCAGGGGCCCGGAGCTGCACTGTAGCCAAGCCAGCCGGAGCAGGGCTGAGTTAATATGTCCCCCTGCTCATTAGCCGCACACCCTGTCAACATCTCAAAGAGCTGCGAGTACACGTGTGTTTCTCTGTGTGTGTGTGTGTGTGTGTGTGTGTGTGTGTGTGTGTGTGTGTGTGTGTGTGTGTGTGTGAGCGCACGCTTGTGTGTACGTATGTGTGCTGTATTCAATGCAAGTACGACTGTTTAATTACTGAGAAAAAAGCCAGTGTGTTACAGTGCAGCTATTAATACTGGGCTGAATTTCAACACTGCCCTTGGCTGAAAGCTGAACACGCACGCACGCATACAAAAACGCACGCAAACACGCAACACGCATCGACGTACGCTAGCATGCATGCACGCACACACACACACGCGCGCACACACACACACACACACACACACACACACACACACACACACACACACACACACACACACACACACACACACACACACACACACACACACACACACACACACACACACACACACACACACGTTTATTTACCTGGGTGCTATTGTGAGAAAAAATCAGGTAGTTTATTTACCACCTGCCGAGCAGACAGAAGACCCCAGATACAGACTAAGGGAAAATCTTTTACTACATCTTCCTACAACTAATCAGCCAATTAGGCACAGGGGTGGTGACACTCTATCTTTCGCTAGCTTTTTCTTTTTCCTTTTCCCTTTCCTTTCCTTTTTCTTTTTCCGTTCTCTTTCTATATCTCTCTCACACTCTATAGAAAAACACACATAAAAATGCACATCTAAGCAAACTCTACGTACAAACACAAATGCATAGAGCCAAACAACTTATACAGCGTATACAGCCCTTCAACCATATTTCATGCATAAACTGACAAACACAAGCACACACCAATGAACTATTGTTTATGCTTATTATGGCAGGCAGACACACACAGGCAAACTCAGGCACAGGCACAGGCACACACA
>NC_085875.1:22278151-22288151 GCF_034702125.1 Engraulis encrasicolus
GTGTGTGTGTGTGTGTGAGTGCTGGCAGGGGGTTGGAGGATACCATGCCATGACCATCGCCAGAGGACACAATTTACTGCACCTGTTGGGTGTGATTCATCAAATACAAGAGAGAGGGGGGTGAAGCCTGGCTGGGTTTGTGTGTGTGTGTGTGTGTGTGTGTGTGTGTGTGTGTGTGTGTGTGTGTGTGTGTGTGTGTGTGTAGTCTGGTAGAAGGGCTAAGATGGAGACTGAAAGTGAGAGAAATCGAGGGGGAACGATAAAGAGGGAGAGAGGGGAGGGGGGTGGGGTGTGTGGTGGTGGGGATGGTGCTGAGAGAGAGAGAGAATGTGTGCACTTGTGAGTATGTGTGTGTGTGTGTGTGTGTGTGTGTGTGTGTGTGTGTGTGTGTGTGTGTGTGTGTGTGACAGAGGGGGATGGGGGGAGAGGCAGGAGGAGATGGCACCTAATAAAGACAAAGGGAGTAGAAGAGAGAGAGAGAGAGAGAGAGAGAGAGAGAGAGAGAGAGAGAGAGAGAGAGAGAGAGAGCGATGACTGGAGAAAATACAGAGACACAGGAGAAGGGAGAAGAAGGGGACAGTGAGTGAGAAAAAGCAGAAAATAATAGACAGAACAAGAGAGGTGGGCGAGAGAGAGACATGTCAAGGGCAAGAGAGTGTGATGAGGAGAGGCAGAGAGAACAAAGCGCAAAAGGACGAGAGAGAGAGAGAGAGAGAGAGAGAGAGAGAGAGGAAGAGAAAGAGAAAGAGAAAGAGAGAGAGAGAGAGAGAGAGAGAGAGAAAGAGAAAGAGAAAGAGAGAGAGCTTCATCAACATGTAACTGTTGGAAGTAAAACGGTGTGATATTGCAGCTGAACGCAAACCAACAGAGTGAAATGGAGAGAGAGAGAGAGAGAGAGAGAGAGAGAGAGAGCGAGAGAGAGCGAGAGAGAGAGAGAGAGAATACACAGAGGCCACTCATGTAGGCAATGTATAGGCAGTCCCTCCAGTTTTTTGCGATTCAGCGATCGCGTGGATTCATGCAAATTCAATGATATTCCGCATAATTTCACGATGCCGCGTAATTCCTGTAAAGCCGCATTTTTCCCGCAAATTTTCCCCTTTGTCCCCTTCAACATTCTGTGGAGTTTATTGATTTATATTTTCGTCAAAAAAAAAAAAATGTGACTACAATACCACCGGAGACGAAAACCAATAGGAAGCATTTTTGTTAATAGGCCTATGTCACTGAAACATTGAAAAAGAATTGCCTGCTATTTCGCAAGTCGCGACCCTCATCTCAGCTGCTCCGTCTCTCTCCTCCCCTCCCTCACACACACACATGCAGGCGTCGATGCTGCACACCCCTGACCTTTTTTTTAACAGCAGTAGCCTACTTTTCAGTGCAATCCTGGCTGGGAAAAGTATTGTTGCCCATTTATCCATGACGAAGAAGTGTATGCAGTCATGAAATAGTGGCGGTGCTGTCGCAGAGTAGCAAACATCTTACGTTACATTTTTGCGCAACTTCTCCACTCTTCCCTGTCACTTTCATGAGCATGCTACCCGACGGTCGTTGTCTGATCTTTTTTCAATGTTTGCTAATGTTTGTAATTTAAGCCAGGGTCTATGTCTATGCGTAGGCACAAGCCTTCTGATAACAATCACTGTAGTGCCGATCGCAAAGGATTCGGAAGTGTGGAGTTTTGCAACTTGTTTCAGTCAAGGACACAGAGATAGGAAGTGAACGGCCCTTCCACGCTTTCACTGTGTTATTGCAATAAAGTTTTGCGAATCCATGCAACCATGCACACAACCATGTCAACGAGAGCGTGTATGCCATCACAACTTTGCATCAAGCAAATAATATGCAACAGCTTGCAATACGAGCACGAGAGAGAGAGAGAGAGAGAGAGAGAGAGAGAGAGAGAGAGAGAGAGAGAGAGAGAGAGAGAGAGAGAGAGAGACGTCTTCCAACAGGTGACATTGTAACGCTTGCATACAGTAACCTGGCTACCCCGCGACGCTCATCATTAGCCTACTGGTAGGCTATACCCACAAGTATTTTTTCATAACGCGCAGTCCGTTTTCCCCCGAATTCGTTCTAAAATATCGACAGAGATTTATGAGTGTCGTGGCCATGATTTTTTTTACACATTGGACGCACTGACTTATAAGACGCTCTGGCAGTTTTTGACAATATTTTATGATTACAGTATGTCATTTAAAAAATTCCTGTCAAAATTAACACTGCCAGAAAGGGCCGCAAAATAAGACATTTTGACCGCAAAAATCACAAAATCCCAGTGCAAAATCCTGGAGGGAATGTATAGGGCACAGAGAAGAGAAAAAAGAGACATTTCAGAGAGAAAGAGAGACAAGGAGAGAGGAAAAAGGAGGAGGGAGGAGTGATATGGGTAAAGGAAAAGTGTGTGGCAGGCATTGACATGAGAATAGACAGAGGAGTGATCGTGCTGTGTGTGTGTGTGTGTGTGTGTGTGTGTGTGTGTGTGTGTGTGTGTGTGTGTGTGTGCGTGCGTGTGCGTGTGTGTGCGTGCACGTGTGTGTGCGTGTGTGTGTGGCTCTGTGGCTGAGGCCCCTGTGGGTAGGAGAGAGAGATCAGTAGCTGAGTTACTGGTGGAGGAAGAACTGCCGCTTTGGCCCCAGGCTCCACAGACACACAGACACACAGACACACACACACACACACACACACACACACACACACACAGGAGTGGCTCTCTCTCGCTCTCGCGCCGCAGTCTCCTCTACCCCGCGGCACACTCAATCTGTTCAGGTGCTCTGCAAGCGGCACGATGGAATTACACTCCCACCACTCCTCCTCCTCCTCCTCCTCTGCCAGGCTGTCCGTCTGTCCCTCTATCCTGCTTCTCTTTTATCGCTCTCTTATTTTTCCTTTGCATCCTTCGCTTCTTCATCCTCTCTACATCCCTATTGTCCTTCCACGTCTCCTTCTTCTCCATATTCCCATTCTCTGTTGTGTTGAGTTTCTCCTATAGGCTACTGGCTGCCTACGCTCTCTTTCCTTGTCTTAGCTGTGTCCGCCATCTCTTTTCCCTTCTTTTTTTCCATCTGTCTCTTTCTTTATCCGTCCATCTCTCTCCGTCTCTCTCCTTTTCTTTCAAATTCAAGCTGAAATGATCCTCCATGGCATGAATGAGAAGAGTAGTTCAGCCAAAGCTTTATTTTATGACAAAAAAAAATGGACACAAATATGTCTTGTAGGCAAGAAAACAGAAAGAATCAGGGGAAAAAAATTGAATCAATCTCTCTATCTCTGGAGGTAGCAACGCACAAGGACAGGCACAGCGGTGGTCTGCAGGACTCATGGCGAGTCTGTCACGACCAGATGGACAGGGAAGACACAGGGAGAGGAAAAACAAGAAGAAAAACAGAGGGGAGAAAAATAAAAGAGAAATAATTGATAGAGGAAGAGAAATATATATATCCCATAGAGAGATAAAAGAGAAAATAATTGATAGAGGACAAGAGTGTGTGTGTGCGTGTGTGTGTGTGTGTGTGTGTGTGTGTGTGTGTGTGTGTGTGTGTGTGTGTGTGTGTGTGTGTGTGTGTGTGTGTGTGTGTGTGAGAGAGAGAGAGAGAGAGAGAGAGAGAGAGAGAGAGAGAGAGAGAGAGAGAGAGAGAGAGGAGAGATGTATGTGAATGAGATTAAGGCTGGTCTTGTAGTTGTCTGGTCCCCCACTGCTCCTCTGCTCACTGCTCCTGTGTGCCTTCACAGCTCCCCTAACCCAATAGAGACCAGCCTACACATTACAGCATAACACACACGCATAACACACATCCACACCGACCAGCATAGCCTTCCAATATCCACCTCTGCGCCAGTTAACTCTCCACCGTCGTTCCCAGTATCTCTCTCCTGTTCTCTCCTTCTCTCTCTCTCTCTCTCTCTCTCTCTCTCTCTCTCTCTCTCTCTCTCTCTCTCTCTCTCTCTCTCTCTCTCTCTCTCTCTCTCTCTCTCTCTCTCTCTCTCAAGACAAGTATCTAAACAGCAAAAAAAAGCCAAACACTGGCAACACACATCCACAAAACGTCTCCTTCCTTTCCTGGCTGCGTTCCATCCTACCTGCCTCCCTTCTTTCCCTCTCTATTCTATGTGTCCTGTTATATGTTTCGCTTTTTTGTTCTCTTTCTCTCTCTTTCTTTCTCTCTCTTTCTTTCTCTCTCTTTCTCTCTCTCTCTCTCTCTCTCTCTCTCTCTAACAAACACACACATGCATTTGTGTACTGAGGTGAAAGGATGGTTGTGCGGTAGCAGCTTTTTCATTTGGACTAATGCAGCCTCCTCTGCTCTCCCTAAGGCCTAAACGTAATCAAGACCAGACCATTAAGAATCTACTGATAAACACCACACCACAGTGTGTGTGTGTGTGTGTGTGTGCGTGCAGGTGTGCGCGCGCACTGTGTGTGTGTGTGTGTGTGTGTGTGTGTGTGTGTGTGTGTGTGTGTGTGTGTGTGTGTGTGTGTGTGTGTGTGTGTGTGTGTGTGTGTGTGTGTGTGTGTGTGTGTGTAAAACAGCTGTAACGACAACAGCGTGGACGACTCCTCAGGACTGACCTGATCTTTAATTATCTTCAATTACCCTCCTCCCCTCATCCTCCCTTCTGCCCCCCTCTATTCTCCGTTCCTCATTCCCCTCTCTTGTTCAACCCCCCAGCCTGCCTTCTCTCCCTTCGACATCCCATCTTCTTCTCTTCCCTCTTCTTTCCGCTTCCCTTCTCTACCCCATTCCCTTCTCCTCTCCTCATCCCTCTTTATTTCCCCTCCACTCCTCTTCACTCTCTGCATCCCTCCTGCCATCCCAACCCCCTATCTCTCTCTCCTTCTCCTCCTACTCCTCCTCCTCCCCCTCTTCTCATCCCTCCTCCTCCTCCTCTCCTGCACCCCCATCCTTCCCCTGCTCGACAGTGCTCATTCTCTTCCACTCATCTATCTTTCTCTCGTTTCATTTCCTCCGTGCGTACTCCGGAGTGGCGCGGGAACGCTTCATAAAGAACGTAAACAACATAAATCAGAGAGCGACACACTCCTGTGGACCCTGCAAATGCACACAACACACACAATGTACACACACACACACACACACACACATACACACACACACACACGCTCAGCCCACAGCACTAATGGACACCCCTGACACACCGTCACTCCCCTGGCCTGATGTGCACCGGGAAAACACACACACACACACACACACACACACACACACACACACACACACACACACACACACACACACACACACACACACACACACACACACACACACACACACACACACACACACACACACACACACACACACAGACCAGTCAGAGTGGGACTGATGGTGCTGCAGGGAATATCAGCAGCAGCAGAATAGAGGGAGGGGGCTGTGGGGCTAAAATGACTCAGAGCCTAAAGAGGGAAAGTGTTCATGTGATGCAGCAGAGAAGCTAAATGTAAATCCCCAGAGACCAGCTTCACGTCACCACCAGCTCCAGGAAACAGGCCTATTGAATTGCACTGTTAGTCATCTTGAACAACACATGTCTGACGAGAAATGAAAATTACAGTACTAAAACACATAAAAGGATATCGTAAAATAGATAAAACAATAACCCACAAAATGCAACCACGTATGCCGTGCGACCATTTTGGCCCGTCAGCTACTAAACTATAAAGTTGTGTACCCTTGCAGAGCTAGGTTGGCATTGCCTGCAAACTGCCAATCCCAAGCCTTTACCACAGGCCTCTGAGGGGGCATCACACCATCCAGGGCCAGCAGGACCAGCTGCAGCTGTTCCTTTGGCATGCGCACACTGCCGTACGCTTCAAGGGCAGTGCTTACGGAGAGAGAGAGAGAGAGAGAGAGAGAGAGAGAGAGAGAGAGAGAGAGAGAGAGAGAGAGAGAGAGAGAGAGAGAGAGAGAGAGAGACAGAGAGAGAGATGATGGATGGATGGACGGATGGATGGATGGATGGATGGATGGATGGATGGATGGATGGATGGATGGATGGATGGATGGATAGGTGGATGGATGGTAGGCTTGGAAAAGTGGAGCAGTCAGATGGATGAAGGGCTAGAGAAAAGATAGAAGATAGAGTACATAAGAGTATGCTGTGCTGTGAGTAGATGAGGAGATGAGAGAAGAGAGTAGAGAAGCCTACTGGAAGTCAGAGGATAGAAGAGAATTGGAATAGGAGCAGATGATAGACCAAATAGAGAGAAAAGGAGGACAAGGAAAGGAGAGGAGAGGAGGGAGGGAGGGAGGGAGAGGAGATGATAGGATAGGATAGGATAGGAGAGGAGAGGAGATGAGATGAGATGAGAAGAGAGGAGAGGAGAGGAAGTAAAGGGACTCCCTGGTCCACTTGTGCCATAGTAAAAAAAAACAGGCTGAAGGGTGGTGAGGGCTGGAGGGGAGGCAGGTAGGGAAGGAGGGATGGCAGGGTGGCAGGTAGGGAGGTAGAAAGGAAGAGAGGGATGAGGGGGGGAATGAGGAGGGATAAGAGCGCTGGGGATGAAGGGAGGCCTGCGGGCGTAAGATGGCCCGTCGTGCCCTCTTCAATAAAGCGGCCAATTTATGACCCCACCTCACGGCTGTTTATTTTTTAATACTCTTGCCACAGCTCCATAAACAACTCTCTACTCCCTATCTCGTCCGCACATACACGAGCGTGCACACAATAGACTCTACAGCACCATGGGTAGTCACGCACGCATGCAAGCACACACAAACACACAAATACACACTCGCGAATACACGCACGCAAGCATGCCCACACACACACACACACACACACACACACACACACACACACACACACACACACACACACACACACACACACACACACACACACACACACACACACACACACGCACACAGACACACACACACACAGTGCCTTGTTCACTAAGTCAGATAGGCTTTATCAGTGGCTTTATTTTCCCCTGCACCACCTTGCTCTGCTCTCAGTGGCTAAGTAGAGGCCAAATGATGCTCTGTGTCCTTTGAGATAAATGCAGTCTAGTACATCTCTACATCTGCCCACATATATAGAATGCTTTCCTCCTTCCGAGACGACACATTCCTTCACACCGAACCAAAGGCACACATACATTAAGCGGGACAAATGAAGTGGCTCTTGGTATGTGTTACTGAAAGAGAGGAAGATCATCTCTAAACGCAAGTCTTGAATGCTACCTACCCCGGTTACATAAGGATATTGATTAGACGGTGATGTAACCCTGCCAAAGCCTGCTGTAGTTTGTAGAATGCTTCACTATTTGCTGGAAAAATAAATGAATACCTGTTGAAGCTGAAGGAACTATAGCATTACAGCACAATGACATTATTTAACAACATAATACGCTTGGTCCATGGACCAACTTAGTCATTGGCATTCTATCTATTGCAAAATGATGACGGTGTTAAAGGCTACTAAAATAGCATGTTTTGGCTATTGTGTACATTTTAAGTAGACATACCAACTCTAAACCGTCACTAACTGCTTTTAGAGCCAAATGATCCAAGAATTGTACAATACATCCAATTTATGAAGCACAAAAATAATGACAAAAATGTTTTAAATAGTATTTTTCTTTGAGACAGATGCTTAAAGTGCCACCTAAAAAGGATGTTAGGTAACACTTCCAAATAAGGGGCCATAATTAACAGTAAATTAGCTATAACCTAATACTTAAGTAAGGATTAATAATCATTACTTAACACCACATTAAACACATATTAATTGTTATTAATGCATATGTTGAACATTAGTAAGCATTTACGTAACTATTAGATAACCATTACCTTGTGTTACAAGTTCATAGCATATTATTATTTAACTTAGAGATAAGTAAGGACACAGTTAATAGTTAAGTAGAGGTTCATTAGACGTCAGGTCAAGAAGCACCAACAAAGTGTTGTTGACACACAAACCTGTTCTTTATATCACATTCACTGGGCCTGTCGGATGACACATAGGATGGATCCTCAGCAATTTGGTCTGATTCGTCCACACTTGCGCCAAGCCAACGTACAATGACATTGTGACATTGTACATGACATGAAAATGCACAAGGGAAATGTGTTTTGTGCCAAACCACTAGTGGGCTATAATGGCAATATAACATCTGCATAACGTGACGCATACAGTACAGTATGCGACATAACACTGCGCAAGGGCACCGTAAACACCACACCATATGGAATTTTTGGAGACTTTCAAAGAGGGCAACACCTGCTCATCCATTTGTCGTGGTGGTGGAGGAGAAAACTTTGTGTCTCACACAAACACATAAACAGAAACAGACAAATGCTGGTTACCAAACAGTTGGTTAGAAGTGGTGTTCAGCTGGAGGTGCTCGTAAGTGTGTAGGAGGCGGAGGAGGGAGGATGAGGGAAGAAAGGAGAAATGGAGGGATGAGGAGAGGAAAGGATGATGGGATGGAGGGATGGTAAAGGAGTGAAGGGGGTACGGTGGGAGGAAGGGCTAAGGAGGGATGAGTGATGATGAGGGAGAGCATGCTCACCAGTAGGGCTGGGTAAAATAATCGAGTTAATCGATAATCGATCGAATCGAATCGAAATTCACATAATCGATTCACAGGGCACAAAATCGATTTTTTTGGTTCTTTTTCTTTTTGTTCTTTTTGTTTAATTTAGGTCTATGGAAAATACCAAGTAGGTATTAGTCAATTAGGTCTAGGCCTACTTATTACAAATTAGTAATCTGTTAACACTGTCAAGCCACAGCCCTTTGACATTTTTATATTAAAATAGACAACAGCATCTTTTGGGGGAAATCCTGGCACCAAGAAGGGAACGGGTTGAATCAATTCGGAATGAATCGAATCGAATCAAATTGAATCGTGATTAATCGATTCAAAGTCCTAAGAATCGAAATTGAATCGATACGGGAAAATGGCTGCGATACCCAACCCCACTCACCAGTACTGACGAAAGACTTAAGACAATGCCCCAGCAGCCCCTGGCCATCCTCACACACACAGAGACGCTTGTAAGCATGGACGCACACGAGCATTAACACACATGCACGCACACGCACACAAACACACAGCAGTAGCAGCAGCTCAAACAAAACAGTACCACACAGGCAGCGAGAAAATAAATCAATAAGTACAACACACACACACACACACACACACACACACACACACACACACACACACACACACACACACACACACACACACACACACACACACACACACACAGAACCACACAACCACAGACACTAAACCAATAACAAGCACTACAAAGCTCACCAAAACAAAGTTGAGCGAAGCACCATTTCCAAGAGATTAAAGTATTTCACCACAGGAGACTTTGTGCACTTATTGCTACAGTGAGTCCAATATGTATTTGATCCCTTGCTGATTTTGTTGGTTTGCCTACTAACAAAGACATGATCAGTCAATAAATGTTATGATAATAATGTATTCTAATATGGAGAGACAGAATATCAAAAAGAAAATCCAGAAATTAACTGAAGAGAATATATATTAATTTATTTCCATTTCATCGAGCAAAATAAGTATTTGATCCCCTGCCAACTGATTACAGTTCCGGGCCCACAGACCAGATGGGCACTTTCGATCAACTTGTCATCTGAATTAAAGACACCTGTACATACTAACATGCATAAAAGACACATTGAATCAGCAGAATCAGTCCATAGTATGAGTGAATCAGTCACACTCCAACCTCACCAGCATGGGAAAGACCAAAGAGTGGTCAAATTATATCAGGGACACGATTTTAGACCTGAACAAAGATTAAATGGGCTGCAAAGCCACAAGAAAGAGACTGGGTATTAATGACCCAGCTGTTGATGCATTTCTTCCAAAATGTGAGGAATACAAAATGACTATCCATCAGCCTGTCTGGGGTTCTATACAAGATTTGACCTTTTGTAGGGATTTGATAATCATGAGAACAGAAAGAAATCACCCTAGAGCTGTACGGGA
>NC_085875.1:22305651-22313151 GCF_034702125.1 Engraulis encrasicolus
CAAAAGCAGCTTACTCCTCCAGGATAGTAGCACTTGTGTGGAAATTAGCCCGGGCGCGGCGCGGCACAGTGCGAGACAGGCAGCTCAGCACAGCGCAGTGCACATTACAAAAGGCACATTGTGCATGCTGATGATATAGCACAAGAGATTCATGAGGGGAGGCAAAAACACAGACTTTTTTTTCGAGACAACTTCTGGCAGCGAGCGGAAACAAAGGAGGGGGATTAGCATGTCCTTAAATTAGCTAAGACAAGCACAGCTAACCTGGAGCTGTGGGAAAACAATACGAAAATAACAACAACAACAACAACACGTCAAATGATGCTCACTGGCAAACTCCCATTTTATATTTCATCTCTTTTAGTTTGGCACTCCAACCCATACCAAACCCGCAGCAGCAATTTTTTACTGGAGGTCCCTTATGCCCGCACTGAACTGGGTAAAACAGCTTTTAGTGTCTGTGGACCTTCAGTTTGGAATAACTTACAACAAAGGATGGGTCTTCAAGCCTTTGTGCCATTAAAACATTTTAAAGTTACACTGGGAAGTTTTTTATCACATACTTGCACTTGTTTTAACTCATAAGTTTTAATTCATAGTTTGTCTTAATTCTTACCTCTTATATGATTTATGGTGTATTGTGTATGTTCGTTGTTTATATATGATTTTATATGTGCAATTGTTTGTTTTACTCGACATCATTGTAAATGAGGGCTGGGCCCTCAATGATTCTTCGAGTTTAAATAAATAAATGATGCCCAAACATGTTTTCATTAAAGAGCAGCATTAAAGAGACTCCAGAAATGCCCCACTACCCGACTTCGTGCTTTCCCCATGATGAGCTGAGCGTCTCGGGGGAATAGAGGAAGCTGGGGGCTGAGGGTCAGGGACTGCACTGCATGTAATCAGGGTATGAACAGCTATTCCACGTCCTCACCACATATTGCCTTACCTGAAGTCATAAAGAAGGACTGCATCCAATATCAACTGCACTGTGAATGGCTGGGTGATAAGTGTATCCGTGTGTGTGCGTGTTCGTGTGTGTGACTGTGTGTGTGTGTGTGTGTGAGAGAGAGAAAGAGAGAGAAAGAGAGCGAGAGAGAAAGAGAGAGAGGGGGACAGAGAGAGAGAGAGAGAGAGAGAGAGAGAGAGAGAGAGAGAGAGAGAGAGAGAGAGAGAGAGAGAAAGAGAGAGAGAGAGAGAGTGCATGGAATGTATGTGTGTGTGAGTATGCATGCAGTATCTCAATGTGCGTACACATCTTGTAAGGTGTGTTATCTGTGTGTTTACAGTGTATGTGTGTGTCAAGAACGAGTATGCTTAGAAAATGGCTCCAGCGCCAAACAGCAAGCAGTGGATTGGAGTGAATGTTACAGCCACAGGACTGTACCAGCCACAGCCTGGCCCTGTCCACAGCTACACTACTCCAGAAGCAGAGGAGTGGAGGAGTAGAGGAGTGATGGAATAAAGGAATAGGGGAGTGAAGGACCAGAGAGGTGGAGGAATAGAGGAGTGGAGGACCAGAGAGGTGGAGGAGAAGAGGAGTAGAGGAGGGGAGGAATAAAGGAATAGGGGAGTGAAGGACCAGAGAGGTGGAGGAATAGAGGAGTGGAGGACCAGAGAGGTGGAGGAGAAGAGGAGTAGATGAGGGGAGGAATGAAGGAATGGACAAGAGGAAAGAAGGAATAGAGGAGTGGAGGAGTGAAGGAGCTGTGGAGTGGATGAATAGAGGAGTGGAGGTGTGTAGGAATGGACGAATAAAGGGATAGAGAGGAGTAGAGAAGTGGAGGAGTAGAGGAATAGTCGAAGTGGAGGAATGAAGGAGTGGTGCAATAGAGGACTGGAGGAGTGGAAGAGTGGAATAGCGGCGGAAAGGAAGAGTGAAGGAGGGCAGCAATGGCCGGCTGGGCTGATTAGTTGTGGGGGAAAGCTGCTGCAGTGTGAGCAGAGCACAGAGCAAGAGAGCAACACGGGTGAGGCTGGTAGATACATTTATTACGGCCCGCAACAGCTGTATCAACAGGAGCCTAATCTGGAATGTTAATCATGCTGTGTGTGTGTGTGTGTGTGTGTGTGTGTGTGTGTGTGTGTGTGTGTGTGTGTGTGTGTGTGTGTGTGTGTGTGTGTGTGTGTGTGTGTGTGTGTGTGTGTGTGTGTGTGTGTGTGTGTGTGTGTGTATCTGAGAGGGAGAGTAAGAGCAGTGTTGTAATATACACATTTAACTGTGGGTGTGTGTTGTGTACGAGTCAGAGAGATCGTTTGTGAGTGTGCGTGTGCGTGCTCGCGTGTGTCATTGTGTGCGTATGTGTGCGTGTGTCATTGTGTGCGCGTGTGTGTGTGTGTGTGTGTGTGTGTGTGTGTGTGTGCATGTGTGTGCATGTTTGTGTCATTGTGTGCGTGTGTGTGTGTGTGTGTGTGTGTGTGTGTGTGTGTGTGTGTGTGTGTGTGTGTGTGTGTGTGTGTGTGTGTGTGTGTGTGTGTGTGTGTGTGTGTGTGTCTGTGTGTGCACGGTTCAAGGCCAGCCTCTCCCATGTTCATGCAGGCAGACAGATGGAGCATGGGCGTGGAAGTGAAAGGAAATGGCTCTGGAATTGTGGGAGGTATGCTCAGAGGGCAAGAGTGCATTGTGGGAAAATTGGAATGTTGTTTGTATGTTCGTGTGGTGTGTGGGCGTGTGTTGGTGTGTGTGCATGCATGTGTGAGAGAGAGCGAGTGTGTGTGTGTGTGTGTGTGTGTGTGTGTGTGTGTGTGTGTGTGTGTGTGTGTGTGTGTGTGTGTGTGTGTGTGTGTGTGTGTGTGTGTGTGTGTGTGTGTGTGTGTGTGGGAGTGAGAGGGAGTGAGAGGGCGTCTGAGTAGGTGGCAGGAATCCAGTGCCTGTATCTCATGTTCCACTCAAGCTCCTCATTTCATCAGATTCCTTTTACACACACACACACACACACACACACACACACACACACACACACACACACACACACACACACACACACACACACACACACACACACACACACACACACACACACACACACACACACACACGCACAGCAACAAAGACTACAAAGTAATCTTTTCCTAACATGCTGTGTGTGTGTGTGTGTGTGGGTGTATGTGCGCGTGCACATGTTGAGAACTGTAGAAATGGAATACCTCCATCTCAAATCTTTAGATCTTCAAAAGAGCAGCACTGAGAAATCTACGTGTATGTATGTATCAGTTCATCAAAGTAAAGCAAAGTAAAGTGTGTGTGTGTGTGTGTGTGTGTGTGTGTGTGTGTGTGTGTGTGTGTGTGTGTGTGTGTGTGTGTGTGTGTGTGTGTGTGTGTGTGTGTGTGTGTGTGTGTGTGTGTGTGTGTGTGTGCGCGTGTGTGTGTTTTTGTGTGTATGTGTGTGTGTGTGCATGTGTTTATGTGTTTTTGTGTGTATGAAGGCATGTGTTTCATTCTGCCCAACTGTATACAAAGTGCCCTTTTAAATTGCCCTAAAAAAAACTTTCGCCACACTGGCAAAACAGGAAATGACAGAAAAACCCATGACCCCCACCAACCCCCCACCCCGCCCTCTTGAACTCTGGGACATGCATTTCTCTTTCTGTCTGTGGGTGCAGCTTCACTGCTGTGCTTGTGTAAGCCTGAGCCGTGATACCCTAGGTGTGTGTGTGTGTGTGTGTGCGTGTGCATGTGTTTCTGTGTGTGTGTGCGTGAAGGCATGTGTTTCATTCTGTCCAACTGTAATATACAGTGTGTGTGTGTGTGTGTGTGTGTGTGTGTGTGTGTGTGTGTGTGTGTGTGTGTGTGTGTGTGTGTGTGTGTGTGTGTGTGTGTGTGTGTATGTTTTCTTTCCGTGGCCCGTGCTAAATGGGGCTCTTGTTCATGGCTGGATGGCTTGGTTTTAATTTCAGAGCTCATTAACTACTTGTACTTTATTAGTGGGAACGCTAGATCCCCTTCCAGCACTTTGGCGGCCGAGTGGCCATCTCACTGCTGCTTACTGCTCTAAATACAGGTCACGCATTCACACACACACCGACACCAATACACACACACACACACACACACACACACACACACACACACACACACACACACACACACACACACACACACACACACACACACACACACACACACACACACACACACACACACGCGCGTATGCATGCAAACACTCATGCACTCACACTCACACACACCCAGACATCAATTGAATCTAAAACTATCTCTCTCTCTCTCTCTCTCTCTCTCTCTCTCTCTCTCTCTCTCTCTCTCTCTCTCTCTCTCTCTCTCTCTCTCTCTCTCTCTCTCTCTCTCTCTTTCTCGCTCTCCCTCCTACTCACACACAAATGGCCAGACGGGCTTAGAAATGTCACAGAATGTGTGCATATGGACTTCAAGAGGGCCGTCCGAATAAACTGTCATGCTGATTTTCATGGTGTTACGCTGCACTATGTTCCCCCACACTTCCCACGCCGCACATCTGTGTGCTCAATATGGCTCAGGCTATGACATCATCATTACGAGACGCCTTCCGCCCCGCCGGCCTTTTCACCTGGGCACCGCTCCAAATACAGAGAGAGGGATGGAGGAGAAGAGGGATGAGGTGTGGAGAGCTGAGGGAGAATCGGCATGACACACAAGCACACACACACACACGTACGTACGCACACACACACGTATGCACGCACACACAAACACACACACATACCGTCTCTTTCTGTGTCTGTCTGTCTGTCTGACCATCTGTCTGTCTGCTTGTCTATCTGTTTGTCTGCCCCCCCCATCCCCCCCCCCCCTCTCCCTCTCTCTCTATCTCACACATATACTGAGTGAGTGAGTGAGTGGCGGTACCAGACTGAGGAGGCTAATGGTCCGCTCAGCCACAATTATCTGCCAGGATGCTCCCCCCCTCCCAACCCCCTCACCTCACCTCATCTCTGTTCTCATGCTCACTGCGGCCTGCCTGCCTGCCTGCGCTGACTGGAACCCTTGGCCTGGAACATGGGGCCTGGAACCTCAAGCATCAACTAACTGGACCAGGGAGGACTACAGAGGGCACATGCAAGAGTGTGTAGGACTGTTGTCTCTCTCTCTCTCTCTCTCTCTCTCTCTCTCTCTCTCTCTCTCTCTCTCTCTCTCTCTCTCTCTCTCTCTCTCCCTCTATCTCTCGGTGCGTGTGAATGTCTGAAACCTCACCTTCAGATGATGCGCATGATGAGGTGCCAAATCTGCCGCTCAGCGCTCACACTTGCCAGTTATTTAATGATGTGGCCTCGCGCAGCAAAGCAGATCAGGGGTGCACTGACCTGAGTGATTGTGGCGGATTTGCATTCCGTGTGTGTGTGTGTGTGTGTGTGTGTGTGTGTGTGTGTGTGTGTGTGTGTGTGTGTGTGTGTGTGTGTGCGTGTGTGTGTGTGTGTGCGTGCGCATGTGTATGGATTCAGTGTGGAGCTGTAAGACAATAGGCCTCGCCTCCCCCGCTAACTGCTATACCAGCATTCAATCCAAGCAAAGAGGGCGAATGAAAATGAGAGAGAGAGTGGAGAAGGAGAATGAAAGGAGTGAAGGAAGAGACATTTCTATGTGAGAGAGATAGAAGAGAGAGAGAGAGAGAGAGAGAGAGAGAGAGAGAGAGAGAGAGAGAGAGAGAGAGAGAGAGAGAGAGAGACAGACAGACATTGGGATGAGTCAAAGAGAGAAAGAGAGAGATAAAAGATGATTGGCAGACATAGATAAAGAGATAGAGAGAGGCAACAGAAGGGTTAATAAAGACATAGTCAAATAGAGATAGAGATGAAAAACAAACTAAGGAGTGAGGGAGGGAAAAGGGAGGAGAGAGAGACGGAGAGAGAGGGGAAGGCAGGGGGGTTGTTCTGTGAGTTGGTGTGATGGCAAAGTGGACAGATTTACAGAGCTGGCTTGAAAGCGATTCCTGAGTTATGACGTGCATGAAATATTCATGTGGTCCATGTGGGGTGTGGGGTGTGTGTCTATGTGGAGGTGTGTGTGAGAGTGAGAGTGTGTGAGAGAGAGTGAGGGGGGAGACAATGTCTGTGTGTGTGTGTGTGTGTGTGTGTGTGTGTGTGTGTGTGTGTGTGTGTGTGTGTGTGTGTGTGTGTGTGTGTGTGTGTGTGTGTGTGTGTGTGTGTGTGTGTGTGTGTGCACGCGCGCGTGTGTTTGTGTGCGTGATGAATGTGGGTGGATGGGCACAGGGATGCTATGGAGCGCTTAATCGTGGGGCTAAATTTAGCAGCGGTGGAGGAGGAGAGACGAGAAGGGAAGGTAAGGGAAGGGAAGGGAAGGGAAGGGGCACTGGCAGTGAGGGGACCCAGCACCAGAACCTGCACTGCTACCCTGGGGAGATGCCCAAAGAGGAGCCCAGGGACTCGCCATGCGCAAGCTGCCTGCCACCAGGCTAATTAGCTCAGCGTGGTGACAAAGAGGGGGCATACACTCACTAAAACACACACAGACAGACACACACAGACAACACACACACACACACACACACACACACACACACACACACACACACACACACACACACACACACACACACACACACACACACACACACACACACACACACACACACACACACACACACACACACACACACACACACACACACACACACACACACACACAGATATAAAGATACTTCTCAGCACAGAGCACATAAAAAGTCTAGCTCTCTTCATTGATCTTTCAAAAATAATATAACATTGGCTCGAGCTGTGTCTGGCCTTTAGGCCCCAGACACTGACCCAACACAGAACTTCAGCAGAAGGCTGCCACAGCTGCACATGCTTTCAACAAGCAGGAAGCCAAAGAAGTAGGCATTGACAGACCTAGAGAGAGATTAAGAGAGAGAGAGAGAGAGGGGAGAGAGAGAGAGAGAGAGAGAGAGAGAGAGAGAGAGAGTATTAGGTATATTGCCAGGGATTGAGAGAGAGAGAGAGAGAGAGAGAGAGAGAGAGAGAGAGAGAGAGAGAGAGACTGAACTCTGCCCCTGGGTTTAGATAAGGAGCTGTTGTTTTTACACCACTGCTGGCTGGCTCCATCAGAGGAATGTATCATGTGCAGCAGCCATTGACACAGGCAGGAGACTACAGCAACAAGTGTGTGAGGAAGTGGGAGAGGGAGCCTGAGGGAAGGAGAAAAAATGAAACCATGGTGTGTGTGTGTGTGTGTGTGTGTGTGTGTGTGTGTGTGTGTGTGTGTGTGTGTGTGTGTGTGTGTGTGTGTGTGTGTTAGAGAGTGTCAGTGTGTGTCTTGCCATGTGTTGCAGTCTGCTATTGTATGTGTGTGTGTGTGTGTGTGTGTGTGTGTGTGTGTGTGTGTGTGTGTGTGTGTGTGTGTGTGTGTGTGTGTGTGTGTGTGTGTGTGTGTGTGTGTGTGTGTGTGGTAGTAGACAGAGAGAAAAGTGATCGCGGTGCAGGGGTGTGAGGAGGAGTGGAGAGGAGAGAAAAGGAGGCAAGAGGAGAAGAGAAGAGAGGAGAAGA
>NC_085875.1:22329615-22339615 GCF_034702125.1 Engraulis encrasicolus
ACACACGCACGCACGCACGCACGCACGCACGCACGCACGCACGCACGCACGCACACACACACACACACACACACACACAGAGGCACAAGCACACATACATATGCCAAACACACACACAAAAACACACACAGGCAAGAATGTGGGATGTCTGTCTCCAATGTCGCGGCCCACCGTGTTGCGAGGACCAGGCTCATTGTTGGGGGTAATAAGCCTGAAGGTTACTGTATCTCACCAGCCACAAATCACCGCTGATGTGCCAACACCTGCTATCCATCAGCCATACTAGCACTGCTAACTCTCTCTCTTTGTCGCATGACATCAACACACACACACGCACGCACGCACGCACGCACGCACGCACGCACGCATGCACACACACAAACACACACACACACACACACAGTAAATACAGTTCTTAACCATGGCTTGTAGTAGTGAAGACACATTCACCTATATGCAACACACACAAACTCGCACGCACGCTAGGCACTCAAAGAGACAAGTGCATTCCCATTCTTGATGAGCTATTGTGCGTGTGTGTGTGTGTGTGTGTGTGTGTGTGTGTGTGTGTGTGTGTGTGTGTGTGTGTGTGTGTGTGTGTGTGTGTGTGTGTGTGTGTGTGTGTGTGCGTGTGATGTTCATGACTAGGTCTGCTGATAACGCTGCGACACAAGGGCCTTCACGCCACACAGCCCACTTCACATGGTGTGTGTAATTATCTCCCACTGTGTAACCTCCAGAGCCAAGGTTGCTCTCTCCTTCTCTCTCTCTCTCTCTCTCTCTCTCTCTCTCTCTCTCTCTCTCTCTCTCTCTCTCTCTCTCTCTCCCTCTCCCTTTTTCCATGTGCTATTGCGTTAGGCATCTCTAGTCTTACTGTGTGTTACATGTGGTAGGTGGCGGGTGACTTTGAGACCCAGTCAGGTCAGTAGAGCAGTCATGTTCATCTTTAGCGTTGTAAGGTCATATGCACGGCCCAACGTGTGCGCGCGCGCGTGTGTGTGTGTGTGTGCGTGTGTGTGTGTGTGTGTGCGTGTGTGTTAGAAGGCGCGGCCCATCATTGACTCCCATGACTGAGCCCATGAATTATTGAGCATGCCCGAACGCACATCCCTTTCTCTGGGCACAACCTCAGCACACACACACACACACACACACACACACAGCATACAGCGGGGATATTTAACCCCCACCTACACAAACCTCACCCCCCCACGCATACACATAACCACAGACACACGCAGGGTCATGCCGTGTACAGACCAAGAGAGAACGGAGCGAACAAAGCGACGGAAGTCATTATTTCTCTATGGAGGGCACACGACCTGCGCTACCAAAGCGAATTCGCCAGGGGCGAAGATTCTTGCGCGACCAGAGCGAATTTTGACCATTAAACGTAATCTAATCGTAGGCGAAAACCAATTGGAACATCCATATCTCCGAATGTCCCAGGCTGTCAAGCCAGAGCCTTTATGTGATTGGCTGAATCAAACATGTCAATGCTGCGTCTGGAGCGAATACAGCGAATTCAAGGCGAAACTTCTTCTGCTACCCACGCTACCAGGCAGCGTAGTTCACTCTTGGTCTGGACACGGCATCACACCCTCAACGACCCATACACGCAGTCACTTAAAAATGTACGTACAAAAATACATGCAGTTATTAAATGTACGCATACACAGTAAAAAAACATCAAAAAGCTGAATAAAATGCTACAAAAAACTTAAAAAATAGCACACATATATCTTTCTCTTATACGCACACACACACACACACACACACACACACACACACACACACACACACACACACACACACACACACACACACACACACACACACACACACACACACACACACGCCCACACACACGCTCACACACAGTGCTGTTGATGACCTAGCCATATGCCCATGATGATGTACGCTGTGCGTATCCTCTCAACCTTTCTGTCGGCATCAAATATGCATGAGCTCTGGGACTCGCGGGGCAGCCGCACTGGGACTACCAGAGAGCTTATCTCTCATTCTCTCATTCATTCACTCATTCATTCATTTATTCATTTATTCATTCATGGTTGCATTTGTTCACTTGTTCTTTTTAGGTTTTACTTTGTATTTCATTTTCTCGTGATGGTTTTATTTTTGCATGTGCTGTACAGTACCCAGGGACGTAGAAGTAAATTGTCAGCTCCAATGGACCCCCTCAGCCATATATCTACATAAATCAGATATTGTGCGGGCCCCCTCTATACCTGGGACCCTGGGACCACATAACAGAACAAATCCTAAATGCTCATCGTAACTTAAGATAGGAACAGTAAGATAGGAAAAATCCTAACTTCCTATTACAGAACGGATTCCTAAGTCCCTAGCCGTATCTTATCTTATTTTTGCCTCCCCATCCTATCTTAAATTAGGAATTCCTAACTCCCCTATCATACTGATTTTTTCGATTGGTCGTGTCTGTTTCTGCCATTTCGAATGTGCACGAGATTGATAGAATGTAACGACTTCACTTTTGAAGCGGCGGGCAGCCAGCCAGTTGTAGCCTAGGCTACGTGTTGGGGGGAGAACGCAATAGCCTAATTATTAATAATTACGGACGAAAACATACAGTGAATATAAGGAGGGCGTTAATTTCCACCATTCATGTAGGCTACATTTGTAGCTGAGAATCCTCAAACGTTTCCTCATAGCCGTGTTGTCAGTTTCAGCAGTTCCCGTCGCAAATCCGCCACCTGAATGCTGTTTTAACAATGCGCAAATTGCCATGATCATAGGATCACGTTTCAAATCAATGAAACGGGCGACGAAACAAGTCACATCGACTGTCAGCCTAAACAACAACAGTCATCATTCTGGGATGCCTCCGTGTAGTGAACTAAAGACATTTTATTGATCATAGAAACATTCTTAGTTTGAATGACAGCGGGAAGATGGGAATTGAGGGAGGGAGAGCAAGGTGCGCCTGCCTGTGTGACTGCACTGACAGAGGACGAGGGAGAGCGAGAGGAATCGGATCATCAAATAGGCTAACTTTTGAACAACGCAACGCAACCTAAACATGCTAAACCCTGTTTAGCATAATATCTACACTTAACTTTCTGAGGACAAATGGATTAGTTTTGTGTGGTCTATAAATTCATCAGGAGACCTCGTAACGTGCCCTGTTCAACTCCTGAGAGGAGACTTTGGCGAGGGAGCGCATGTTGTGCTCATAAGCCTGTCACAACATCAGCACGTAGGCTACGTGAAGTCAGTTGCTTTTTTGTTGGACGTTGCAAAATCAGTCTTTGATGTGCAAACCCCATGGTCAAAGTAGGCCTAATTCAAAGGCTACACTTGTTAATAGGAAATGTGTTTGGCTTTCAAACTATTTTCTTTTTTATGTCTAAATAAAGGTAAATTACATGGATAAAACAATGACAGGCTTCAAATGGTAAAATAATTTAGACCTACATCAGGCAACTATGGAATTGTAGCCTGCCTGTTTGGGAAGCTACTGTGGTAACTGTACCAGTGCCATTTTTTCTCTCTTGAAAACAAAATGCTCCCATTAACCCAGGCATCACTGCTCTAGGTGTTTTGGTGTGATGCCCCATGTTGCTGACATTGTGCATAATGCAAAAAAAGCACCAGTAACAGTGGTATCCTGAGTTTAGGACAGGGTGTATGGTCTCCTAACTTAGGCATCCTAAGTTAAGATATTCCTAACTTAGGATGCTTCTGGAATGGCTATATTCCTATCTTAAGATAAGATAGGATTTCTTCCTAAGTTAAGTTAGGAAACCTCCTTCTGTTATAGCAAAATTCCTAAATCCCTTCCTATCTCAAGATAAGATAGGATTTCAGACTTAGGAAGTTTCTGTTATGTGGCCCCTGGTGACTAAGTCACACTTTACCCCCCTGAACGACACCCCTGCTGCCAGTACCTGTTATGTAACTGTATGTATTTATTTACATTATCGCTGTGTTTCTCAGTTCTTCTACAATGGCAAAACGTCAATCAAATGGCCAAAAAATGCAGAAATCTGAAAGTGAAGCTGAATCCATACTTTTTACTCTTTTTCTCAGATTGCTCTACCACGACAACAAATGGAACACCCCAAATAATCTATATCTATATCTGCCTATTTCCCGATGCGTTCTGCTGCAGCTGTCTATAGCTTGACTGAAACAGAGCAAAAGAGCTGTGAACACGACCAGCCTGGTGATTGGTCCTAATTGAATGTCTCCTGGCCTGTGATGTCAACACTTGCGATAATAAGGGCTGTCGTGTAGGCCTTACTGACGTTGCTAATTACAGACGGAGCTGTGTGTGTGTGCGTATGTGTGTGTGCATGTGTGTCTATGTGAGAATCTCTGTGTGTGTGTGTGTGTGTGTGTGTGTGTGTGTGTGTGTGTGTGTGTGTGTGTGTGTGTGTGTGTGAGTGTGTGTGTGTGTGCGTGCGTTCGTGTCTATGTGTGCCTGTGTGTCTGTGTGTGTGTGTGTGTGTGTGTGTGTGTGTGTGTGTGTGTGTGTGTGTGTGTGTGTGTGTGTGTGTGTGTGTGTGTGTGTGTTTAGGTTAATGGGTCCTCAGAGTACAGGAGCCCATGGGGAAACTCATGTCTGTCTCTACTATGGCTTAGCTCAGCTGCCGCGCTGCCAGACTGGCGCTGGCTTGAAGACACATGATATGCCCTTACGAATGGACAAACAGACACAAACACGTATGCTTGTTTATCTTGAGATAAAACTGGAAAAAAAATGTGTGAATCAATTGCAGACGAGTTGTCTACAAGAAAGGAAGACAGTGTGTGTGTGTGTGTGTGTGTGTGTGTGTGTGTGTGTGTGTGTGTGTGTGTGTGTGTGTGTGTGTGTGTGTGTGTGTGTGTGTGTGTGTGTGTGTGTGTGTGTGTTTGCTTACAGGAGCAGACTAATATAAGTGTACTGTACTGTATGTGCAACTATGTATGTGTTTATATAGTGTTTTCATGTGTGTTTCTGTAGTCCAGCTTGATACCCGGTGTGTGTGTCTGCTCTCCCCACTGCCCTGCAATTCTGGGCTGTGAAAGGTCGGTGAGCTCCAGAGCTGCTCCTGGAGGAGGCAAGGGACTCCTCAGCTGCTGAAAGCCCAGCAGGCCTCACTGGACCTGGGCCGCGTGTCTGACCAGCTGGCCTGTGCTCTGGCGCCACTGGCCCTGGGTTCATTAATGGCAGGCAAGGCCAAAGATCTGTTCCCTGTCTGGGTCTGAGAAGGAACAAACGGTAGGGCTGAGTGTGCTTAAAGCAGCAACAAAGAAAATAGAGGAAGAGAATAGAATAGGCTTTGAGCCAATGTAGAATAAACCCACACACTGTATATGTGCGCACACACACACACGCAAGCACGCTCGCAAGCACGCACGCAAACTGACACACAGGGGCTGAGTGTGTTTACAACAGCAACAAAAAAGAATAGAATACTGTTTGAGCCGGTGTAACATAAAAACACACAGACACAGACACACAAACACACACAGACACAGACACAGGCACACAGACACACAGGCACACACACACACAGACACACACAGACGCACACGCACAAGCACACGCACACGCACACGCACACGCACACGCACACGCACAAGCACACGCACACGCACACGCACACGCACACACACGGCATGTTTTCCATGGGAAAGTGCAGTGGATTGAGACTAACAAACAGTCACTCCAGGGGATGGCAAGAGACATGGAGAGGAGCAACAGCACTAACTCATGTGTAGAAAACAACTCAGGCACGCTTCAACAAACACCAACATTAGCTCACTCTGACTGTATGTGTGTGTGTGTATGTGTGTGTGTGTGTGTGTGTCTGTGTGTGTGTGTGTGTGTGTGTGTGTGTGTGTGTGTGTGTGTGTCTGTGTGTGTGTGTGTGTGTGTTTGTGTGTTGATTTATATGTTGTGTAAGTGCAAGTCTTGTTTTATTTGTAGTTTTGTGTGCCTCCATGATCCCGAATGCATGTGTCAGCCTATCCATTTATTTGCTGGTGTTTATGCACGTCTGAGAGTGTATGCTCACTGTTTGCATTGCACATCGAGTGTGTGTGTGTGTGTGTGTGTGTGTGTGTGTGTGTGTGTGTGTGTGTGTGTGTGTGTGTGTGTGTGTGTGTGTGTGTGTGTGTGTGTGTGTGTGTGTGTGTGTGTGTGCGTGTAGGCTACATTTCTGTGTGAGCATGTGGAAAGTGCCTATGTAACTCTGTGCATTTATGTGTGTAAACACCTCAGTGTGTGCAGTATATTTTTGGAGAGAGAATTTCTATGTGCATTTTGTGCATGCATGTGTGTGTAAACACCTCTGCATTCATATAACTATGTGCATGTGTGTGTGTATGTATGTGCAGTATGTGTGTGTGTGTTTAGGTGTGTGTATGTGTGTGTAGGCTGGGTGCATAGCCCCAGCATTCTGACATCTGCACCCCAGATCTTCTTTCACAAGCCAGACTTGGGGTCTGCCTCGGAAGATAGGGGTGACGGCCGACCGCACACACACACACACACACACACACACACACACACACACACACACACACACACACACACACTAGAAGTCACCTTAAGGTTCCATGATCTCCCTGACCCTGGCCTTTCACATTATAGTATAGAGTATAAAGTTGCTTTCATACGTGTGTGTGTGTGTGTGTGTGTGTGTGTGTGTGTGTGTGTGTGTGTGTGTGTGTGTGTGTGTGTGTGTGTGTGTGTGTGTGTGTGTGTGTGTATGTGTGTGTGTGTGTGTGTGTGTGTGTGTGTGCACGCGCGCATGTGCGTGCGTGCCTGCGTGCGTGCGTGGATATAGCTTTAGTGTGTGAGGTGTATGGGAGTGGAAATACCCAGCATAACACACATTCACACACACACAAATACACACAGTCCTGACACATTCCATCCATATCCTGGCATATGGAGCGACGGGGACTTGTACTAGCCATCTGTCGAAAGCGATAACCACACCCAGACCACCACAAACACACAAAAAACGTACACACACACACACACACGCACGCGCACACACACACACACACACACACACACACACACACACACACACACACACACACACACACACACACACACACACACACACAGGCACACACGAACAAACACACACAGCGCACATATGTGGAATGAGCAGGACACAGGTGAATGAGTTCATGTGCAACCAGGAGAGAAAAACATATCCCTAAAAACCCAACCACACATTGGAATGGGAAAAGTCTACTCTTACTGTGGCATTTATATTGTCATTTGTGATGTGCACGTACGCACGCACACTGTAGGCCCGTGACATTCTAAATGACGCTGACGTCGTACATACATACATAATTTAAAAATATATATTATATATATTAAATATATATATATATTTTTTTTATCTTATGCGTGTATGCTCCCACCTTAATTTCCCTCGGGATCAATAAATGATACTGTACTCTTTGCTCTACATACATACATAGCCTATATACATACATACATACATACATACATACATACACATACAGTACATACATACATGGGTCAAAGACGTCCAAAAAGGAACTGTCATTCAGTGTAACGAATACCTTCTGCTGACTGTAACTGTAAAAAAACGTTATTTTTAAATAGTTTCAAGTAAATGGATGACAGCCGAGGCTTTCATGAATTCACTGGAAAAAAAATAAAATAAAAAGAGTCATGTTTATTACAGTTACAGTCAGCAGAAGGTATCCGTTACACTGAATGACAGTTCCTTTTTGGACGTCTTTGACCCCCATACATACATACATAGAGTACATACATACATAAATACTAGGGCTGTCAGTAGATTAAAAAATTAATCTAATTAATTAATCTAATTAATCGCACTTACTCGTATGTTCTTTTCATGACGCGAAATAATAATAATAATAATAATAATTACAATAGGCCTATAAGCCCTATGATGTACTAATATGTTAAAATAGGCCTGGTAAACAGAGTTAGTGAATAAATAGGCTACATTAGCAAACACAAAAAATGAGTCTACAGTATCTTATCTATCTATCTATCTATCTATCTATCTATCTATCTATCTATCTATCTATCTATCTATCTATCTATCTATCTATCTATCTATCTATCTATCTATCTATCAGAAAAGGTCAGAGTTCAAGGAAATGGGAACACCCCCTGATGAAACAGATGACGTGCATTCATTCACGTTTTGTTTACATTTTGGGGAGCTGGATTAGCCAGGAATGATAACTGCACTGAGCTAGCCAATAACCCTTGCTTGGACTAAACATTGATTCTACACCAAAATATTCTATGGATATAAGACAGGACAAGAAAGACTGACTGATGTAAACTTCTCCAAACTCTGCACGAAAGGTAAGACATCCTATCTCTGTAGGCTATAGCGATTGGTTGAAGCTAGAAAACGTCAGTGTCTGAGGTGTCAGTGGAAGTTAGCGATCAAAGTTGTCAACTTGACATCTGTGGCACAGTGGTATTATTTTATTCTGAACGTGGCATGTATCACTCAAATCGCTGTAATCACAACCCAACTTGAGAAGATCATCTTCCAGCACTTGCGATGACTTTGTGCTGTCAAATTGAAATCCCTATAGGCTACTCTGCGCTGTTGACACTTGCACTGTAGCTTGTGTCATGGGGTAATTTCGGAGCCTGTAATAGGCTATTTTGATTCTTATGTGCAGCGTGGAAAAGGTAGCGATTATCTATCAAGTGGTTTGATGTTGTAGTGAATATACAAGTGTTGTTCTGCCGATGAGCAGAAACCTCTGCTGAAATTGCGGTAGGCTCTATGTAAGTTAGTAGCTTGGCTACCGCGGTCACACATCATGAACACAAATATTTGCGTCGTGTGTTTCAAAGCCTGAACAGTCAATGCATTCGTATGCTGGGCTATAGTTGTATGAAAGATTTAAGTAGGCCTACCACAAGTCCAACTATTATACAACTGCCATGGCCAAATCAAATGATAAACTGTCTTGAAATGCGCCTGTATTCATATCAGATGAACCAGCTGCCGAGCGCAGACTTGTAGCTTACATCTCGTGATAAAATGCTTTCTAAAAGTTATCAAATATAGACAAATCGATAATGGGAAAAAACACCACATTTTGTCTGACATGGTATTAGTATTAGAGATTGTCTGATTGCTTGTGTTAATTGAAGGAAAACGTCGTTGGTCCACAGCTATTTTTAAACTGAACAGCTGTTCGCAGCAATGCAGCGTCAACTGGCATCTCGTAATAATTCAAAAATATCTAAAAATAAATACAAACATATGCTTTTGTTCATGAAAAAAGACAGAAAAGTGTCTGTATTTGCTGTATTTATTGTATTTTAGCTTTAGAAGTTGACGGACGGCTTGTATTTATCACAGCGTGAGTGAGTGAATTCAGTTGCCACGCCATGCGCTTAGAACGTATGTCTACCCATAAATAATTAATGCCATTCATTTTTACAACGCGTTAATGCGCCTTGTAATTAATTAATCGAATTAACGCGTTAAAATGACAGCCCTAATAAATACGGTGCACACATATAAACATACATACACATATACATTCACACAAAAAAACATGCACAAAAACACAAACTACTTTTGAAAAGCAGACCTTACAGCCTGCTGAGTCGATGACTCATTCACTTATGAGTACATATACACATACGCAAACAAACATTCGGCATTCAAAGAAAGAGAGCGGGAGAGAGAAACAATGAAAGAGAAGCAGAAAAAAAACATAGCGAGTTTATACATCAGAGCAGAATGTCCTACTGGGTCAGAAGCCTGATAAAACTTGTGACACGCAAACAACAACACCACACACACACACACACACACACACACACTCATCATACACATGCGCGCACGCACACACACGCCCACACACACGGCAACTCACACACACACACACACACACACACACACACACACACACACACACACACACACACACACACACACACACACACACATACACACACACACAC
>NC_085875.1:22369615-22372115 GCF_034702125.1 Engraulis encrasicolus
GTCCTCACTCTCTGATTGGCTCCCTCCTACATGCCCCCTCGAGGGTTAGGGTAGATGCCATGCTGTCTTTCAGATCAAAACGATTGTGCAAAGCAGCATGGGATTCCCCAGGCTCAGAATGGGAAAAGTAAGCGATTTGAAGCCTGTACCAGTAGAAATGGTACCGGCGGTCTCATGCCCTTACATCCTCATCCACGGATCAAGTGAACTTGAGAGCAAAGAACTGGTGCTGATATGTGGCTGAATAACTAATAAATAACTCTAAATAAAAGTGTTGGCCAAATGAAATGTAAGATCATGTAATGTAATACCCCTACACAGACTCTGGCATGGGTGTGTCAAAGCATGGCAGGATGTATGGTGTTGTGTAGTTGGCTGTAGATCAGGGGACAAATTGTGGCTGTGGGCCCTTCTTTACTTATGATATATAGCATTGACAAATTACACACACTCATCTGTGTGTCACTGTTCTTGCTATGGTACGTACAGTATGCCAACTGACCATGTTGCTAAGCCTTAGCAACCGCAATGAAGCCTTAACACCCCGGAAACACAGCTCAGGGCTAACACATTCAATGATGTGAGAGACTGTTCTTAACTGCTGTTATTAAAAACAGATGCACGCACAGTACACACACACTATGGATGATAACTGATGGTTGCATGCACACACACGCACACACACACACACACACACACACACACACACACACACACACACACACACACACACACACACACACACACACACACACACACACACACACACACACACAAATCCACAAATATGTATGCACAAACACATACCGTATTTTTTGGACTATATGTCGCTCCGGAGTTTAAGTCGCATCGGCCCAAAAATGCATTTTGAAGATGAAAAAAACATATATACGTCGCACCGGACTAATCGTCGCACATTTTTGAAAGGTTATTCTATCCATGGAATATATGTTGTGATAACTGGCGCATGGTAAGCTGCTGCTCGAAGACAGCATTGTTTTATAAACCAGCACCTGAAGCAGTGGCAACCATTCAGAGGTGGTGGTAATGCACCAACTAAGATGGTTTGCCCACCGCCATAAAACCACAAAAAGAAAAAGAAGAAGAAACAGTGATAACGCGCCATGTTGCCCTGTAGTCAGAACAACATTCAATTTTCGGCATTGTTTGTGATAACTGGCGCATGGTAAGCTGCTGCTCGAAGACGGCATTGTTTTATAAACCAGCATCTGAAGCAGTGGCAACACATTCAGAGGTGGTGGTAATGCACCAACTAAGATGGTTTGCCAACCGCCATAAAACCACAAAAAGAAAAAGAAGAAGAAACAGTGATAACGCGCCATGTTGCCCTGTAGTCAGAACAACATTCAATTTTAGGCACTGTTTTGCGTTTGGACCGTGGGAGGGTTCGAGGCAACTTTGTTCCGTCTCCAGAGCACGCCTTTCTTTACTTCAGCCCATGACGGTATCAAAGGTGAGGGGGATTTCATCCATGTTGTGTAGCCTATGGTAGTGTCACGTTGAGCTCGTTTGTCAGAAACTCGCGGAAATTACCGATTTCCACCTGGAAGTCGGCTGATTGTCTTTAATAACGCAGAGGTTCGTTCTCGGATAGAGAGGCAATTGCGTTGCATAGCGCAAATAAATCCACGAGAGGGGATTGCATTGCATAACGCGATAAATCCACGAGGTCCGGGAGTTCCGCAAAAAGTCCTATTCATTTATTTGGCAATGTCATACTGTAGAGCCCGTAACAAGACCGTTGACTCGCAGCGCGCGCGTTGTTCCAGAACACATTTGTACCGTATCCAGCTCTTCTTCTAGGCGTGGGCCTTGAACCTTCAGATAGCTTTTTTTGTTTTTTTCACAACATGCACATTTTCCTCCGCTTTTCACCAGTCCCCAAACAGTTTTCCATTGCATCCAAACTTTCGTTCAGCTGCCCTATTGCCATTTTCGGCTGCATTTAATTACTTTCAGCTTGAACTCAGCAGTAGGCTATATTAACTTCTTTTGGGTGGTATATTTCTATTCAGTCGTCATTGTAAATGCTATTTTTTGTTGTGGTAAGTTGTAACATTTTTTCTATCAGTGGTATTAGGCAACACAACATAGGCCTAGTTGCGCACATAGTGCTCTCCCGTGGTGAAAAAAAAACATATATATGTCGCACCAGAGTATATGTCGCGTGTCCAGCCAAACCATGAAAAAAAGTGCGACTTGTAGTCCGAAAAATACGGTATACGCCACCTGCTTGTGGTGAATGCATTTGCCCTGAAAACTAACAAATACACACAACCGTCCCACACACATGCCCAAACACACCCACAGCCACACACTCACAGTCTCTGTGTGTATTAAGTGACTGCATTTGAGCTGGCGGATATAGTTTTTTTGTGTGAAGAGTAATGGTTACTATGGTGGGCTGCTGCATAATTGCCCATTGTGATTCAGAATGTTTACATTACGACGACAAACAAGTTAGCTGCCTCCAAACTGT
>NC_085875.1:22394615-22399615 GCF_034702125.1 Engraulis encrasicolus
CCTGACTCTTGCCACCTGATATGCTCTCGACGCAGCCAGATGATGTACAGTAAATCAGGTTAACAAAACATGTTCTGGAGAAAAAATCCATGTGTAACTTAAAATGTTTCAATAACAAATTACTATAATAAACAGACTGTAATTCTGAAAGTAAATTGGATTCTGATCATGAGAGAGAGGGTTTTTTTGTACAGATTGGGTATTTATGCACCTGATATCAACCAACACAACACTACTCAGCAGGGAATAGTAGAGAGGAGGCAAAGAAAAGAAAGAGGGAAGAAAAAGATTATCAAAGAGGCGAGAAGAGGATAAGAGTTAGGTATGAGAGTCAGGGAAGAGACAGGCGGGAAATGGAAAGGGAGGAGAGAAAAACGAAGAAGAGGATGAGTTAAAGAGAGGGATAAAAAGAAAGATAGGCCTAGAGGACAGGTAAGGATAGGCCTAATGGAGTGGAGGAAAGAGGATAGAGAAGACAGGAAAATGAAAAGGACGGAGCTCTACAGAAATGGAAAATTGGGAAATCAGGGAAAGGAGGGGCAGAGGCAGAGAGAAGAGTAACTGCTCACAAAAGAAATAAGGATGAGGCGAGGAAAGTAAAGTGAGAAGAAGAAGAGAGAGGAGGAAACCAAAGTGACATGACCAGAAAGAGGGAAAGAAAGGGAGAAGGAAGTGAAAAATAAAAGCCTGAAAAATAGAGAAGATGAAACCGAAGAAACATGGCGAGAGAGAGAGAGAGAGAGAGAGAGAGAGAGAGAGAGAGAGAGAGAGAGAGAGAGAGAGAGAGACAGAGACAGAGACAGAGACAGAGGAAGGAAGGTAGGGAGGAGAAGAGAGGTGCTGATGTGGCAGAGGAAAGCCAGGCTTTGACAGGTATTGTCAGTTGACTCAGCGAGAGGCTGGAGGATGAAGATGAGTTTGTGTTTGACAGGTTTATTGAAGGAGCTGCAGGCAAAAACAGCATGGGAGCACACCAAACGACACACACACAACCTTTACTAAGGGTGCGACACACACACACACACACACACACACACACACACACACACACACACACACACACACACACACACACACACACGCGCGCGCGCGCGCACACACACACACGCACACACACAAACGTCTACTAAAACATACTAAACATGAATAAAAACATATGCCACTGAAGTCACGAACAAATAAGCAAAAGAGGAGAGAAAATCATCACGCATACGCACGCGCGCACACACACACACACACACACACACACACACACACACACACACACACACACACACACACACACACACACACACACACACACACACACACACACACACACACACACACACACACAGAGTGACATGAGTATGAGGCAGATGGAATGAGAGGTTTGTGTTGGCCTTGTTTGCAGGGGAAGCACCAGGAAGCCATGTCCAATTTCCACTCTGTCTGAGCACCACTGAGCACACCTCATGGGCTCTCATCCGGCCTGCCATATGTACACACACACACACACAGACACACACACAGGCACACACACACACACACACACACACACACACACACACACACACTCTCGCAAACACACACACACACACACACACACACATAATCATGCACACACACGCACACTCACACATACAAAACCCCTAGGTGCACACGATTGTACACAAACACCGGTATGATGCACTCAAGCAAAACAACACACACACACACACACACACACACACACACACACACACACACACACACACACACACACACACACACACACACACACACACACACACACACACACACACACACACACACACACACACACACACACACACACACACACACACAAACACACAGGTCTAGAAAAGGTCTAGGATAGGAGCAGCAGATGACCCCGACGGGGACAGGGGTAGGGGGGATACAAAGCCACACGAAGGGCTGTCATGGTCTGATCTCACATACAGTATATCACGAAAGTGAATACACCCCTCACAGTTTTGCAGAGTTTTGAGTCTATCTTTTCATAGGAAAGCATTACAGAAATGTAACTTTGACACAATGATTAGTGACCTTTTAACAACATATTTAACCACTTAAATTTCTTGTTCACTCAGAAAAAAGCAAAATACAGCCATTAATGTTTGAACATGTACTCACAAAAGTGAGTACACCCCAGATTAAAATCCAGTAGAGAAGGGGCTGTGTTGGCTCAAATCGTCTCGAAATGAAACGAAATGAAAAGGGATGACAAGGGAGGTCATCAGTGTGCGTTTCAACCTTTCTTTGCATTGAACTTTTACATTTTGAGTCTGCATCGGGCTTAAATAGATTGGTGTGAGATTTGAATGCAATCCTATGGAGAATATCAGGATCTGCTTCAGTAGTCACAGTGCATGTTGACATGCATGTTTCTTTTAGGTGTATTTCAGATTACCAATGTTGACAGCATCCATTCATCCCCAAACCATTTCAGTCCCACTACCATGCTTGGCTATTGAGAGGATACACTTTTTTTTAAACTCACTTGTTTACCACCACACATGCTTGACACCATCTAAAGTATATTTGTTTATCTTGGTCTCTTCAGATCACATGACATGGTTCCAGTGATTCCAGTGATCATCTCTCTTGAGACCAAGATAAACAAATTTGCTTTAGATAGTGTCAAGCATGTGTGGTGGTAAACAAGTGAGTGTTACAAAAAAGGTGTATCCTCTCAATAGCCAAGCATGGTAGTGGGACTGACATGGTTTGGGGATGCATGAATGCTGTCAACATTGGCAATCTGAAATACACCTAAAAGAAACATGCATGTCAACATGCACTGTGACTACTGAAGCAGATCATGATATTCTCCATAGGATTGCATTCAAATCTCACACCAATCTATTTAAGCCAGATGCAGACTCAAAATGTAAAAGTTCAATGCAAAGAAAGGTTGAAACGCACATTGATGACCTACCTTGTCATCCCTTTTCATTTTGTTTCATTTCGAGACGATTCGAGCCAACACAGCCCCTTCTCTATCGGATTTTAATCTGGGGTGTACTCACTTTTGTGAGTACATGTTCAAACATTAATGGCTGTATTTTGTTTTTTTCTGAGTAAGCAAGAAATTTAAGCGGTTAAATATGTTGTTAAAAGGTCACTAATCATTGTGTCAAAGTTACATTTCTGTAATGCTTTCCAATGAAAAGATATACTCAAAAATCTGCAAAACTGTGAGGGGTGTATTCACTTTCGTGATATACTGTACATGTAGTACACACACATACGCACACGCACACACTCACACACACACACACACACACACACACACACACACACACACACACACACACACACACACACACACACACACACACACACACACACACACACACACACACACACACACACACACACACACAAACATACACACGCATGCACATTGAAAGCTCTTGGTTTTTTAAGCCTCTCTTCACATATGTGACGACCCGCTTCTCTCGCCCCAAGACTCCACAGAAAAGGCCAGCAGCAGCAGGTAGGCCTCCACTGTGGAGAGAGGGATGCTGGGAGGGAGGGAGAGAGGGAGGGAGAGAGAGATAGAAAGATGGAGAGTGGGAGGGAGAGGGGAGAGAAAGAGAGAGGGAGAGAAAGAGAGATAGAGAGAGAAGGGATGGTGAGATAGAGAGAGAGGGAGGGAGGGAGAGGGATGAGGGGGAGAGAGAGAGGTATAGAGGGGAGAGAAAGAGAGAGAGAGCGAGAGAGCAAGAGAGCGAGAGAGAGAGGTGGGAGGGAGAGATACTGTAGAGAGGCAGCGGGCAGTTATTCTGGCCCACACCTGAACAGCAAGCTATGGCATTATTATTATTTCATGGGCTGAATAAGTTACTGCTCTCTTCAGACCCTCTATCCAACTCATATTAGGAATAGGTGGAGGAGGAGGAGGAGGAGAGGAAGGGGTGAGAAGGAGAAGTTAAATGAAAGACAGAGGGAGTTTGACCGCCTCTTTTAATATGTCTGTAAAACTGCCCACATTTTATTCTGACGGTAAAGCCAAAGTGGGTTGGGTCAGAGAGGTGCCGTAGAGAATGGAAAGGTCTAGGATAGGAGCAGCAGATGACCCCGACGGGGACAGGGGTAGGGGGGATACAAAGCCACACGAAGGGCTGTCATCTGATCTCACATACATGTAGTACACACACACGCACACGCACACACTCACACACACACATGCACACACACACACACACACACGCACACACTCTCACACACACGCACACACTCTCACACACACGCACGCACACACACACACACACACACACACACACACACACACACACACACACACACACACACACACACACACACACACACACACACACACACACACACACACACACACACACGCATATTTGCACACACAGACAAACACACACAGCATGAGTGTATGTGTGTGTGGCCTCCTGACGTTGTCCCTTCTGCTCACTGGAGAGTGACAGAGAGAGGACAGGTGGGAAGTTCACTGGAGGTAATCACCATTGGGATTTGAGCTAAATTGGAAAAAAAACACTGAGAAGGTGAAGTGTGTGTGTGTGTGTGTGTGTGTGTGTGTGTGTGTGTGTGTGTGTGTGTGTGTGTGTGTGTGTGTGTGTGTGTGTGTGTGTGTGTGTGTGTGTGTGTGTGTGTGTGTGTGTGTGTGTGCGTGCTGATGTATGTTTGTGTGTGTGTGTACATGTGTGTGAGGGTGGACTCGGATGAGGTGGTGTGGGGTGGGGTTTTGAAAGTCAGTTAATAAGAAAAAATGAGGATCCACGCCGGGGCCTTTGAATGAAATATTGCTCGTATTATTCCTCTCTGTTCTGCAGGCAGGGCAGTCCGTCATCGGGAAGGAAGGGGCCAGAGAAACTAGGCTAAGTGGCCAGGCCATTTCGTGGGCCTTTCCAAGTGGCTGGATAGATATTAGGATTTTACAGCCTATTACACATGATAATTGGAGAGCATATTGAAGTTTTGCACAATTTTCTTTCAATACGCAG
>NC_085875.1:22402115-22427115 GCF_034702125.1 Engraulis encrasicolus
TATCCCAAGCTCCATCCACCAGCCCCGGTCCCAGCCCCAGCTGAAGCCCCAGCCCAGTTGATGCTGAAGTCCCAGCCAAAGTCCTCCAAGACCTTGCCTGTCTGTATGGGGCACCTAAGTCTCCACCCCTTCCGGGCAGCTCATGGGGCTGGAAACGCGAAAACTTTTGACTGGGCTGTAATGGACTGATCAAAGCTATTTTCCAATCCACCTCGCATTTCCCCGTCGATCACACATATGCTGTGCCTCAGAATTAATAACAACCAATGGTGTGCTTGTTGATTTCACTTGGCAAGCGATTTTTGAGTTTTTGAGATTTTCAGTAATGTGTAATTATTTGGACTACACATGTCCGACGTGCAGCCACTTAAGTCGCGGTGCAGCGGTAGGGTTGGCTGTGCCTCGGTTCACGTCAAATATGCGAGGCGCACGTGTAGTCTCTAACACAGTTACTCTACACAGTTACTCTAACACAAATCCAAAAGCTAAAATAACGTTTCTTGCGTGTCGAAAATGAAACACAAATCCAAACCTTTCAAATTCACTGCCATCATATGTGAAATCCAGAGCACATGCCAAACTGGATGAGGATTTAGCTTGACTCGCTCCATTAACTCTAATTCAAAATTTTGAGAGCTCCAGCCCCACGGATCGGAAGTAGAAGGGCGTGACTTAGGTGTCCCATAAGTCCCTGCACTTGGCGGCCATCTTGGCCACACCTCGGAGCTGCAAGTGTATTTTGGGAAGCTATTTCTCTATATTTCTCTATAGCTCTATATATCTATTTTGTCTCATGTAGAGTGTCTCTGTCCCAGGCTCAGCCCAATCCTCCAAGCCCTAGTCCAGCCCAATCGGTGCTGAAGCCCCAGCCCAGTCGTTGCCCAGCCCGGGGAGTTTCCGCCCGAGCCCCAGCCGGCCCCATTACACATGCTGATCTGATTGCCTTCATTTATTATTTAATGAAAATGCAGTGGCCTCAATGTAGGCCACTTTATGAGAGTTTAAATTTTAAACACTTAGAAATTGACTGGTAATTTAGACCGAAACATCCCACTGGAGGTCTCTCTCTGCTGCTCGTCGCTGCCCCACCCCCATTGTTAGACAGCTGACAGTGTTGGATTGATACGGACAAAATACTTTTTTCCCCTTTTTTTCCCTCCTCACACTTCTTTTCTCGGTCACTGCAACACTCATTCATGCCAATGGGACAAGCTGCAGGTTTTATAGCTGAACCATATTTATGTATTTTACAACATCGGGGCTGCAGTAAAGCATCTTGCGAGGTTGTAGCTGAACGTGAGGGTGCTGCACAAGCGCATTGTGCGGCAGGCAACGGAGCGGGATGTGCTTAACGTTATCTGTTACTGTTAATTAATTTATCTATAATTAGATCACAGCTTTCATAGCACTTAAGATATGTAAATAAATATCTGAGCTGGGCGATATTAATTGTGTCATTTACATATCATCATCATGAATACAGTGAAATGTGCTGTTTTTGATAATTGAATTCCACTTTATTTTGCACTTGAAATCCACAACATGGCATCTTGTTTTTTCACTTAATTTCATGTGCAGTAAATTCAGGATTTTGCTAAGCAGGCAGCTGACAGAGCTAGCGAATTTTAATCATGTGCGTGGAAGGTCAATAAATGCACTGCAGAGATAAACAAGTTAGCAAGCGAGAAACAGAGTGGAAGAGAGGAAAGAGGAACAGCAAGAAGTAGAGAGAGGTAGAAAGTAAAAATTAGAAAGTAAAACTAGACACCTGGAATATTAGTGTGCGTGTGTGTACAGTACCGGGGTTGATAGTGAGGTCATGAAAGGGCGTGAGGACAAAGTGTGTTCAGTGTGTGTGTGTGTGTGTGTGTGTGTGTGTGTGTGTGTGTGTGTGTGTGTGTGTGTGTGTGTGTGTGTGTGTGTGTGTGTGTGTGTGTGTGTGTCTGTCTGTCTCTGTGAAAATGTTTCTGTGTGTAGGCGCCCACTCCAGAAAGTGCCTGAACTTTATATAGTCTGAGAACAGAGAGAGACAGAGAGAGAGAAAAAGGGGGGTGGAAGTAGGAGTAGGAGGAGAGGCGAGTGTATGTACATGTATGCGTGTGTGTTGGAATTATACCAGTATACACACGTGTGTGTAGTGAGAGTGAGGGTGTTTCCTTGTCTTTGTAAAGCTGCTTTCCTTTGCAGTAGTTTTAATTAGCTGCCATGGCTGAGAGAGAGAGAGAGAGAGAGAGAGAGAGAGAGAGAGACAGAGGGGGCTCCCCTGCAGGGCTCCGTTCAGCTCCTCTCCACACGGGCACCACCAGACCAGCACCAGCTCTGTCGGGGACGTGCCAGCTGTGCACTCATCCTGCTCACACCCACACCCAGGCTGCCCATGCCCACAGGTAAACTCCCCATAACTGAGCTCTTGCCTTAGCCAACACCACTCCACACCACCAGTCTTCCACTCTTTCTTTGTATCTATTTTCTCTCTTTTCCTTTTTTTTCCTTTTCCATCTTTTTATTTCTTTCTCCACCCACCACCCCCTCCAGCTTGAGGGCCTGTGCCATGTCTGCATTTTTCTTTTTTCAATTAAATCGTGGATCTCTTTCTTTCTCTCTCTCTCTCTCTCTCTCTCTCTCTCTCTCTCTCTCTCTCTCTCTCTCTCTCTCTCTCTCTCTCTCTGCTCAGCAATGCACGGAAGATGTGTCTGACAGTTGCTTGTGATGGCGTGTGCGATGGGGAGACCCTCTGAGGTATTCTCTTTGTTTACAGGATTCACACTTCAGCACCATTCAGCAGAGCCTCAGTTGGAGCTGACTGTGTGTTTGTGTGTGCGTATGTGTGTATGTGTGTGTGTGTGTGTGTGTGTGTGTGTGTGTGTGTGTGTGTGTGTGTGTGTGTGTGTGTGTGTGTGTGTGTGTGTGTGCATGCGCGTGCGTGCGTACAGAATGTGTGCATGAGTGTCAGTGCACTGTATGCATGAGAGAGAGAGTTTTGTGTGTGCAACATTCAGCAGAGGTGGAGCTGGAGTGCGTAGCATCTCCAGAAAAACAAAAAAACAACAAAGAAAATGACCAATTTCGAGCGTTTTTCCTCGCAAATCTCGAGGGAGCTCTGATACCGGCAGTCGTCTCGTCTCTCAGTGACGAGGGACAGAGCTGTACGTCACATCCCAAAGCCTGATTTGCACATTGTCTAATGTCTCATCTCGCAGAGACAGGAGGAGGCCACATGTGCGAGTGGCACAGATTTACGTACATGGCGTGTTTTTACAGTTTTGAGCACCGCTGAGCTTCTGCCATGCTTAATAAAGTTCCGGCACTTTTCAGAGTTGGCCGATACACTCACACACAGACACACAGACACACAGAAACACAGATGCACACTTACTCTCGCTCTCGCTCGCTCACTCTCTCTCTCTCTCTCACACACACACACACACGCATGCACAGTTGCACACTTACTCAGACACACACACACACACACACACACACACAGACACACACACACAAACTGCAGTTCATGTCCCAGCCGAGTTTGCAGCAGGCACCGGCGAGACGGAAGGCGCCGACTGTGACGATGTCACAAGCGGCAGCAACAAATCTCCCCCCATCCTTGTCCTCCACCACCTCTTACCCCTTCTCCACCTCCTCCCCTTCCTTGTTCTTGTCCACCTCTTCCTCCTCATCATGCTCATCTTCATCCTCCACCACCTTTTCTTCCTCTTCCTCCCACTCCTTCTACCCCTACTCCTCTTCCACCACCTCCCCACATTCTTATTCTTCTCCACCTCTTCCTCATCATCATCTCCATCATCATCATCATCATCATTCTCCTCTTCCTCGTCCCCCTCCTCTACCACCACCTCCTCCTCCTGCATTTGTTAGCTATTTTATGCTGCAGATAAAACAGTGGCATGATGATGAAAGGTCAAGGGGAAGCGCTTTGTTGGGAGTAGAGAGGAGAGGCGCCCCCCCGGCCCCCAGCCCCAGCCTCCAGCCCCCAGCCTGGTCCTTATCCCCGCGGACAGAATGTAATTGATAGTAACGACTGCTTTGCCTCGATTAGCGACAAAATGTCAATGGGAGCATCAGCAGGGGATTAGGGGAGGCGGGGGTTGGGGAGTGAGGTTAAAGGGTGGGGGCGGGGGCGGGGACGGGGGTGGGGGTTGCTGAGGGTCGGGGTGAGACAAGAGCAGGTTGCATCCTTGTGGAGATGCGCTCGCACACAGAAGCCTGAAGGCAGCTTAGCCAGGAAACGTCAATGAGGCCAGAGAGAGAAACAACAGAGCCAGTTAATGGGAGCAAGCATGTTTATCGCTAGGCTAATTAATTAGGATGAATGGGCTGTGGAGGAAGCAGAGGTTTGTTAACAGCTAGAGTGCATCGACAATAGCAAGACCAACAACAACAACCACCACCACAACAACAAGACCAACAACAAACAGAAATGTGATTAACGGGACAACACTATTTCTTTAAAAGCCTCTTTGAGCATAGCCGCTGATAAATGGAATAGTCTGTCAGACAGACGCATTCACAAAAAAGTTGGTGTCTGGAGGATTGTCTCCGCTTTCCCCATGCACACGGCTCACTCATAAACAGATGGGAGTCTTTTTTTAGTGGCCGGCTGCACCATCTATTTCATGTCGCCGCGCTCTGATTTACGGAGTCCGCCGAGGCATTCGTTTGACTTTAACTGCCCGCTAACGGCTGAAATTTCTGATCACTACCTTCACTTTTATTATTCATAACGTAGCATTATAGGGTGTGCTGTGTTTTGCTAATATGTCATCCTGCTTTGAATACGGAGCCAAAAAAAAATTTGCTGCATAATGCAAGACAGGCAAGCTAGCTTCATCATCATCATCATCATCATAACACAACATTCAGAGGCCTGGAGGAACTGTAGTGTGTGTGTGTGTGTGTGTGTGTGTGTGTGTGTGTGTGTGTGTGTGTGTGTGTGTGTGTGTGTGTGTGTGTGTGTGTGTGTGTGTGAGAGAGAGAGAGAGAAAGAGAAAGAGAGAGAAAGAGAAAGAGAGAACAAGCAAGAGAGACAGAGACAGAGAGTGGAGCCTGTGCAAATAAAATAAAAAAGACAGACAGACAAATATAATAAAACTCCAGCGTTGAAAGTCTGTGTAAATGTCCCCCCATTTTGAAAGATGTGGTCCTTGAAAGCATTACTAAACACCCGCAATATGCAGAACAGATAACAAAGCACTGCCAATCATCCTGCTAAGTAGCACGAGGCCTAAAACGCCACTGAATTACTGATGTTTCATTACAGCAAACTGGAGCCTTTCACAAACTAATCTTTCAAGTTTTATAGGCAGAATTTATTTTATGCTGTCTTGCTCAGAAGAAGAAGGAGAAGAAGAAGAAAAAGGAATGAACAAAAAACTTTTTTTTGTATTGCTGGAACTGGACTTGTGCAGTGTATATTTTTTAAATCTGTTCTTTTCTTTGCAAAGGGTAGGGGTTGCATTAGGTAGAAATGTTGCATCTGTATTTTTTTCATTTTAATAATATTTATTTTTATACTTTTTATTACTATGTACTGCATGAAAATGAAGACTTTCAGAGTACACATAATTCCCTTGAGAAATGGCACTGCTCTGAAAATAGGTAGTAGTTCAAAGTATAACAACTAATCAAAGATTTTCTAGCTGTCTCTCCACCATCTCTGGTATAATAGAGTCGTATGGGTTACTGCACATGAGAGCTACAGTTGGACCACTCAAGGTTAACTTGTATCCTTGTATCCTCTGCTCTGATGCCGAAGGAAATGGGAGGAATCTGGTTGATGATGGACCGCATGGAGACGACGCTGTCAACACTTTCTTTCATTGGTGAGGAATCTTGTAAGAAGGCACAGACCTATTCACTGAAGTGTATGATAAATGGTGTGATCTGCAATGCCACTAGCTGATATGCAACTCTGGCTCGTTAAAGCTAACTGACCCAATCACTCCGCATGTAATCGAGGTCAAAGGTTGGTTACAGAGTCTGTAACTATGGATGGACATAAATTCCAGGAGATTCTGGACCAGTATAAAGTAGCAAAAGACAGTGAATCTAGCAGGGCAAGGCTAAAAAGGAGATGGGGGGAGTGGGGGGACTAAAATGGAAAGCATTAAGCATTTTGGAAGATAAATGGTTCAAAGACTGAATGATGTGAACCATTAAAATTGATGGCCTTGGTGGGAGTTGTCAGTCACCGTGAAGCTACAAACGTGATAAACCTCCTCTCCGTTTACTGCCATTTCTAGTGAAATATCCCATAAAGCAGATGCGGAACTGGCTGGCTGGTTTTATCCCGTCTAAGCTATGGAAGGGAGAAGAAAAAAAGGGGTGAAACCCACAACTCTCCCAGGTCAAACATGCTAAAACTTAGCAATTCAGATACGGGCACCATGTTCTGACCTATATATTCTCTGCCTCGTCATGCCAAAAACTGCCATCAAACACTGTGATGACTTTTATCATATTTCATACTAATATGAAACGAGAGACAGCCACTGAAAAGCAAACAGACTTCGTAGTCAATTAATATCAGTAAGTTAGTATTTACAAAGTGAAGAGTTAACATGAATACCATCTGGCAAATTAAGGCAAAGCGAACACCAGGTAACACGAGGGTGCTGTAAGTAAATCTGTTAAATGATGTGGCATTATGCCTGCAGCGAACAACAACATTTCAAGTTGATATAAAAACAACACTGTTTCTGTTGACTCCAGATAACAGGCTATGGTGGGAGGAGAAAGTTTCCTGCTGTTAAATGCATTTCAATGTGTTACAGATTAAATAATGGTTCCAGAGAAGAAGTCTTCTTTGCCACGTGTTCACAATGTGCACAGGTGGGGCTGATTTTAAATGGGACCGCGCTAGAGTGCTAGACTGCCTATGTTTAGACACTTTGTTCTTTCACATGCTGTGGAATTGAGGTTTTCAACCATAGATATGTAAATAAGCAATAACGTAATACAGCTGGTTAGATACAACACTTTAGTCAGTCAGCTTTTGTGAAAATATTTTATTCACAGTGGCACGTTTGAAATTGTAAACAGTTTCAAGGTTGTATAGTCCTTGTTACCTGTTGAGATAGTTTGTTGTTTGTGCTGTGAGTTGATGAGTGTGAAACATGCAGTGTAGCTGTGCAACTTGGCGTGCATTTCTGATGTGGCCATGCCATTGATTGTGCATGCCTTGGTTTTTGCACTGTGGGGTACAGCCAGAGTCTACCCATACAGCTCTGCGCTGAGCTCAACTGTACTGCACTGTCTAATGGGATTGCTCAACCTCAGTCTCAGTAGGACACACATGCACGTGCACACACGCTCATGCACACACACACACACACACACACACACACACACACACACACACACACACACATAGATGCACGCAGAAACATACACACATGCACACCCACACACAATAAAACCACAGACAGTGCATGCAAACACACACACACACACACACACACACACACACACACACACACACACACACACACACACACACACACACACACACACACACACACACACATAATCAGACGTCTCCACACACCAGCAAGCCTGCTACACCTGATGCACTGCTAATTGGGCAGCTCTGTGGTGCTGCGTGTCAGAGCCCCTCAAAGGCCCAGTTAGCCCCCGCAAACAAAACAAGCACACCCGCTAAAGAAAAGGTAGAGAGACAGAGAGGCAGGGAGGGAGGGATGGAGAGGCAGGGAGGGAGGGAGGGATGGAGAGGCAGGGAGGGAGGGAGGGATGGTAGAGAGGAAGGAAGGCATGGAGGGAGAGACAGGGATACAGGGAGAAAATGAGATGGGAAAGAAAGGAGAAAGGGCAAGAGAGAGAGAGAGAGAGAGAGAGAGAGAGAGAGAGAGAGAGAGAGAGAGAGAGAGAGAGAGGAGAGAGAGAGAGAGAAGAGAGAGAGAGAGAGAGAGAGAGAGAGAGAGAGAGAGAGAGAGAGAGAGAGAGAGATAGTAAAATAGTATCAGAAAGGAAGATGAGGATATAAATATAGAGGAAGGGAGAAAGTGGTAGAAAAGGGAAAGAGAGAGACATAGAAGGAGCAAGAAGGGAGAGATGGAGAGGTGGCAAGAAAGGGAGAGCAAAGCCAGAAGACAGGGAGGAAGACAAAGCCATGGGGATGCATGCAGAGCCTGAACGGACTTGAGGCGAAGAGCTAAGCCATGCATGGAGCCCACAGGACAACATCAGGCCTTCCATTACCTTATGGATGACCCCCCACAGACAGACAGACAGACAGACAGACAGACAGACAGACAGACAGACAGACACACACACACACACACACACACACACAGGGGGGAAAGAGAGAGAGAGAGAGAGAGAGAGAGAGAGAGAGAGAGAGAGACAGAGAGAGAGAGAAGGAGGTAGATAGACAGGAAAGCTGCCTGAAAGCTGAAAGGAGGCTCTAAGGGTAAACAAAGGAAAATCAACACTAAACGAGCAACTTCGGAATGGAAGTGGCTTGCTATTGTTGCCTCCCGCCCACGCTCGCTTGTTGCCCAATCACGGGCCATTGTTCGTCTGAACAACAGGAAGGCTCCGGCGAATTTCCAACCGAACCCCACTGATGAGGACTGATTGCGGAGTGGCCTCGCCTTGGACACAGGGGGGGAAAAAAAATACAAACGCTGAGCTTAAAGGATAGTTCCGGCGTAAAATGAAAGTTTCACCATCGCTTTCCCATGCCACATAATGTATCTAATGATGAGCCATTCCGGGCAATGCCGCGCCGTTATGGAGTTAGCTTATTTTAACCTTTTTGGTGAAAAACGCAGCCAATGCATCCCGGCGGGGCCAATTTGTAAATATTATTTTCCGATGTTTCCCCGCTATTAAACAACCTCAAAAACGCTACACACTTCATCACAAAGGTCTCGTCAATCAAACCGAGGCACAGAGAAGGTCATCGGACCACACAGTCTTTCACTGGCCAGTGTTTTCAGAGGTGTCTCAATTCTCTGACCCGGATGCAAGCTACTCAGTCAGGTGGCTAGGTAGGCTAAACATGGTCCGCGGTTACACCGGCTGCGACCGTAAAATGAAAAGCTGGAACCCCGACCGTTTTCACCGACTGCCACTGTCTAAACCAGCCATATTCCGGGAATGGCTAATAGCATTAGAAGTGGACGAAACTGACGTAAAAACCCGGAGGGATCGCTACTACCGTGTGTGCAGGCAGCAGATTTGAAGACATGGAGAGTACAGGTAGGCAGACTACTCTTACAAAGTAATTGCAACACGGTATAATATAACATGGAGTCAACTTTGTAATAACACACCACTGGTGGTGTACTTACATCTGTAAGAGCACTTCTAGTACGACTTTATAAAATTCCTCCAGCCCTCCTCCGTTGCGTAATGGTCCATCTGACCTCGCGCGCCCTCGTCATTAGAGTCTACTTACTTCACTGAAACTACTCTAGCATGCTTGACATCAACCACATCGAATGCCTCAGGTCGCACAATTTCACAATTTCACTTGCCATCCCGCGCTAGTTTGTTTTGACCGTGTATTTATCTCCTGTAGTGGGCTACATTTACTGCACCTGTAGCCTAGGCTATGCCTTCCCAAAACAGAGTGCTTGCTGGCAAAGACGCGCGGTGTTGCAACCAGTTTCACAGATTCACAGACAGTCAAGATTGATGAGCCAGACACATTTACACATGTTTCTCTCTCTTCAAACATACCTCCATAGCCATGCCTTTTTGGCACAGCATTCCTCTTTAGATGGTTTCGTTTTGGTGTTCCATCTCCCTTACTCTTCTTGTAGCCATCATCCTCGAAATGCTCCCTCCACACACGGTAGTAGCGATCCCGCAGGGTTTTTAGGTCAGTTCCGTCCACTTCTAACGCTATTAGCCATTCCCGTAAGATGGCTGGTTTAGAAAGTGGCAGTCTGTGGAAACTGTCAGGGTTCCAGCTTTTCATCTTACGGCCGCAGCCGGGATAAGCACACACGCGGACCATGTTTACCTAGCCACCTGATGGAGTAGCCTGCATCCGGGTCAGACTAGAGAGTTGCAACAGTGAGACACCTCTGAAAACACTGGCCAGTGAAAGACTGTGTGGTCCGATGATCGTCTCTGTACCTCGGTTTGATTGACGAGACCTTTGTGATGAAGTGTGTAGCGTTTTTGAGGTTGTTTAATAGCGGGGAAACATCAGAAAATAATATTTACAAATTGGCCCCGCCGGGATGCATTGGCTGCGTTTTTCACCAAAAAGGTTAAAATAAGCTAACTCCATAACGGCGCGGCATTGCCTGGAATGGCTCATCATTAGATACATTATGTGGCATGGGAAATCGATGGTGAAAATTTCATTTTACGCCGGAACTATCCTTTAAATCCGCCAAACAACCTTGAAATGCAGCTATCAAAAGATCGGCTCTGCTGCAACTGCGAAGTTAACAGGAAGAAAATAAAAAATAACTTTTTTCTGTAAGTTTGCAACAAAAATTATCACTTGAAAGTGCAGGCTTGTGCAGGAAAAGCGGCCATAGATCAAAGGCAGGGATGCAAATTGCTAGTGCCGCTGTGTACGGCAAGGTCATGAGATATGTGAAGTTACGATGGTAATGATTTAGAAGAATGCGGTGCTTGGGGTTTCTATGTGTGTGTACGTCTGCATCATTCTTCTCTCCGAGTCGCAAAAGAGAACAGCAGAGGCATTTGTCTAAAATTAGCTTTCATTCTGTTTAGATTAGATCTGAGGAATCTTGGAAATAAAAGATGTGAGAGAAGACGCTGCCGGTGTGCGGGACAAAAAGGATGCATTGTTCTAACGGCTGATAGTGAACGCTCTTAACCGTTCAGTCTTTTTTCTCTCTTTCTCTTTCTCTCTCTCTCTCTCTCTCTCTCTCTCTCTCTTTTCCATGCAGAATCGCAGTACCGCACATCTTTGAACATCACCAATCATGTCTACACAGAGCCATACAGAGGGTAGAGTCGGGCAATCTCCGCCGTGTGCTTAGGCCGACTTCCTCTTTAGCAAAATTAGCTGTTTTAGCTTCTCAGTACTGCTCAGCGTTGCGAATGTTAGTTCCTAGCAGTGGGCGTAGCACATAGCAAATGCAATGCAGGGAATATGACAAGACTTGCTGTTCATAGTAATAACTTCAGATAAACATCACAGATGGTAAACTTTTGTGATTATCACCACCGAGACAGTTGTTGGTTTACATATTTGTGGTGATTACCCCGCAGTATAGTTCGTTAGTCCTTATTTTTGGCTGTTAATGTGGTGGTTCTATGTTGAGTCTATGGAAAGACAGCCGCTTTAGGAACACCCTTATCTCGCTGAAAGGCGGAGCTGCCACTTAATTCCTGGTCCTCCAATTGCGTAACTCTACCCTCTGTATGGCTCTGCTGTCTAAAGGAGGAGCAGGCGGGGACAATGAGGGTAAATGTTCAAATGTTGCAGTGGGCGATGCATAATTGATCCGCTTCCGACGATGAATGGATAGGCCAGAGAGAGAGAGAGAGAGAGAGAAAGAGGCTAAACGGTCAGACTGTGCCATTTCTGTATGTGTGTGTGTGTGTGTGTGTGTGTGTGTGTGTGTGTGTGTGTGTGTGTGTGTGTGTGTGCATATTCTGTGTGAGTGCGCGTGTGTGTCCATATTCTATGTGCATGCGTGCATATTCTGTGTGTGTGTGTGTGTGTGTGTGTGTGTGTGTGTGTGTGTGTGTGTGTGTGTGTGTGTGTGTGTGTGTGCATATGTGCATATTGTGTGTGAGTGCACGTGTGTGTGCGTGCTGGCATGCATGCATGTCTTGCACGTTCTTGATCGCAACTCAGCAGTGGGAGGATGAGGAGGTGGAGGTCGCCCTCCCACGCTTTACAGAGTACAATTGGAGCTGTTGTTGGCACTAAGTGTCAGGACTGAAAGGCCCAGTGTTCAGGGGGAATGCTAGGCTTCGGCCCAGCTGCCCTCCCCATGACATCATAGTGACCTCTGGGACGGTACAACTGCTGCACGGCGGAAGGCAGGGGCCAGTTACAGCCCAACACTGTGCATTGGTCACTCTGGCACAGGGAACCACAGCACTTTATACTTTCATTCCACCATCTCTCCCACCATCAGCCTTTCCTTTTCTCTTTCTCTTTCTTTTTCGTTTTTTTCCCCTCTCTCTCACTCAGTCACTCATTCTCTCTCTCTCTCTCTCTCTCTCTCTCTCTCTCTCTCTCTCTCTCTCTCTCTCTATCTCTCTCTCTCTCTCTCTCTCTCTCTCTCTCTCTCTCTCACACACACACACACACACACACACACACACACACACACACACACACACACACACACACGTACACTAGGGCTGGGAATCGATCCAGATTTGCTGGATCGATTCGATTTCGATCCAGAGGGCCACGATTCGATTCGATTCACGATTCGATTCGATCCGATTCGATATCGATCTATTGTATTGTTGGATTGTCACTTTAACCCATTCATGCATCTTTTAACAACTACAAAAAGCATCATATGAGTGTAGTGAGTGTAGTGTAATGTAATGATGCATAAAACTAGGCTATATGAAATGTCAAACTGTACTGTAAATGGCCTATAAAACATATAGGCCTATATCAGCTTCAGCAGCCAATACAAACATGAAATAGGCCTACCTTGGTATGGTAGAGGTGGGAAACTTAGTATGAGAAAGAAAGGTGGTAGGCCTAAATAAATGTAATAAATGCAATAAATAAATGCCTTAGGCCTACACCATGACATTCAACAGACTATGCATGATGAACCTAAATAGCCTAATTAATATAAATAACAATCCATAAACCGCCAATATAATCTCTCAGTAACACATACTGCTACAGACATAGGCTACAGCATAGCATTGGCCTATAGAACACACGCAGACAGACCGTTTGATTGACAGGTCAGGGAGACCGTGCGCTTCCCTCTGGTGGGTTGGTGTTGAGTGTTGACGGTGGGAAAGTGGTGAGGAAGTGTTTTTATGCAAAAGTTTGATATTGTAGATTGATTATAGATTGTCCGTGTAATAGGACATGATTAGTGAATGGCGCACTGGTAATCTATAGCACTGAGAAGATATTTTGCTGAAATCTAACGCTGCTTTAGAGCTGTGGATATTTCTCAGTCAACCGTGGAGATGGGCACTAAAAAATCGCTTTGACGCAAATAAAAAAAAATAAAAAAAATTCAGAAGCAGTTAACGTAACGCAGCTGTTAATCTCAGTAATTTGGTCCTTTCCCACCACGCTGTTTTATCTGTATGGGTGCATGCTTGTGCACGCGTGTGAATGTGAAAAGCACCCTTTCGTCTCCCTTGCCATCCTCGCATTTGGAGTTTAAGTCAGAAGGCGGGGATAATAATTTCTCATAATTTCAACAGCGTACAAATCATCTACTTTGTCATCCCATTAAAACTCGTCACTCCATCCCAACTCAAAGTGTCTTCCTTCGCTGTTATTAAAAGAAGAAGCGACGGCATTTTTAGGTTTCAAATGGATGGAACCAGCGCGTGTAGCCCACAATAGCCTAGTTTGTTTGCCGATATTCAATCACATGGCATTTTGGGTTCGTGTTTTTTGTCAATAACACTACTCGGAAATGTATTTGAACCTATTATAGCGTGTTGCACACGAAATCCCCCGTGTTAATGCAGACAAAGTTTTTCTGGCTATTATAACTTTGACAGACGAAATAACAACAATGCAGCGCAACGCAACTGCAGGCATTTCCGAAAGCGGTGTAATGTAGGCCTAGCTCCTGGCGGGCCGCGGGAAGGTTGCACTATGCATAAAATAAATCCATGAATAGTCGAAAGTAAAAACGGCCACTACTGTCAGGAAAAGCCCCCGTGTATTTGTGCATGAGTGTGTAGGCCTATGTTGAAGAGAGCTCCCGACGCGGTTGAGAATATAGGGATGGGCCTCCGCAAAAAAAGATCGATCCACAAAGTTTTGGATCGATATCGGATTTTTCGGACGTGAATCGATATTGGATCGTGGATCGATTTTTTGAACACAGCCTTAACGTACACACACACACACACACACACACACACACACACACACACACACACACACACACACACACAGAGCCAACAGAGTACTTTACTTTCTCCATGGTACAAACCGCAAGGCTCTACAGTTTACTTCTGCCTTTTCTACATTTAATCTGAATCTCAATCATTCCGACAAGACCTCTAAGTCGTCTGTTGTTCCCACCGTCTACCCCTGACTGTTCTGACATAGGGGTCAGGTGACTGTGCGTATTCGAGCATGTGAGTGTGTGCGTATAGTGTGTGCTTTGTGTGTCTGTGGTCCTGTGGATATGTTTCAACATATGAATGTGTGTGCGTAGCTATGCTTGTGTGTGAGCATGTGTTGCATGGGTCTTTGAGTGTGTGCGTACGTGTGTGTGTGTGTGTGTGTGTGTGTGTGTGTGTGTGTGTGTGTGTGTGTGTGTGTGTGTGTGTGTGTGTGTGTGTGTGTGTGTGTGTGTGTGTGTGCTAAGGTGCCTCATGGGGATGAAACGCTAGCAGTGTGCCTGGGGCGCTGCCAGAGGCCTTTCATGGTGCGGCCAGTTGAGGTGGAGCAGAGGAGAGGAGAGGAGAGGAGAGGAGAGGAGAGGAGAGGAGAGGAGAGGAGAGGAGAGGAGAGATAGGGGAGAAGAGAGGAGAGGAGGACCTGAGAGGAGAGGAGAGGAGAGGAGAGGAGAGGTGGAGCAAAAGAGAGGAGAGGAGAGGAGAGGAGAGGAGAGGGGAGGAGTGGAGAGGAGAGGAGAGGAGAGGAGAGGAGAGGAGAAGAGAAGAGAAGAGAAGAGAAGAGAAGAGAAGAGAAGAGAAGAGAAGAGAAGAGAAGAGAAGAGAAGAGAGGAGAGGAGAGGAGAGGAGAGGAGAGGAGAGAACAGGGCAGAGAGGTGGAGAACCTGGACCTGTCCGGTACAGCTAGAAGACAGTTTATAATGTCACCCGAGAGCAGGGCTCTAAATTAACTTTTTCCACCACCAGCCAATTGGGCTAGTAGACATTTTTTCTTACCAGCCAAACAGAAGTTCAACTAGCCATTTTTTTCAATCTCGCCAAAATAAACTATGTGTTAGGCTAGTTTTTTTTTTTTTAATTATGGTAATTTTGTTCAACAATTACACTATATACACTATATATAGGCCTGCATACTATAGGCCTATTATAGGCTATATATTTTTTCATTATTTTTTAACTTCTGCTTTATTTTTAACTTTCATTACTTAGGCCTAATCAATTTGATTAGTTTTTGTTCAATTCCTCTGAAAACAGCTGAATCACATCACACAAGCCACTCACATAACAGACCTTTAACATACAGTAACCAAGCACACAGCAAAACTCTCCAAAACCTCACATACGCACACCCCAAGGAAGGAGAAGTGATGAGAGGAAAAGGAGAGGAGAGAGGAGGAGCTCTTCTCTTATCTACCATGCGCAACAAAATGACAAGAAGCCTAGTTTAACTAAAAGTAAATAATATCACGGGAATCTTCGATTCCTTTGTTACTTCCACAGCTTCGTCGTTGGTTGCTTTTTTGTTATTTGTTTTCTTTCCGATGGCGTGGGCTTTCCAACTAAGTTGCGCCAGGACTTAGAACATTTCAGAAGACAACTGAACTGACAGCTACGCTCACACTACTCTGACAGTCAGCTCTCCTCCTCTGCCCTTGTCGCTATTTCGTTCCACAACCACTCCTTTTTTAACGTCACTATTATTACGGTTACAATTACTACTAGCATTCACCAACACACAGAACTTTGCTCTAACCACCGCCACATTCTCATCACTCGCACAAAACATAGGCATAATCTGCGTTAGTCATGTTATTGAAACGGTCAGGGCCTCGCTGCTTCAAAAAGGCAGCCTGTTACAGCAAGGTTCAGCCTAGTAATAATAGCAGTAGTGGCGTTAAAAAGGTTGTAGCGAAATCGACGAGAGCATAGGAAGAGAGCTGCCTGTCAGAATAGTGTGAGCGTAGCTGACAGAAGGCTGGTCGTCTGAAATGTTTTCAATGCTGGCGCGCGCAACAGCATGGAGTTGCCGCTTGTTGCACTGGAAAGCCCACGGTGGGAGGCTACGTCGTGACGCTAGTGTCCATGGGTAATGTAGGAAATCTCGCCTTAAGGGCTCTGCATACTTAACGTGCGCACGTTCGTCATAGCAGCGGTTTACCGTTCATAATTTACTGTACTCGGGCGCTACTGGCCAAACTGGCGGGTAGGTATTTTTTTCTACTAGCCAAAATTAATTTTCACCCGTGTTTGGCGGGTTGGCGTGTGTTAATTTAGAGCCCTGCCCGAGAGCAATAAGACACATGGACACACACACACACACACACACACACACACACACACACACACACACACACACACACACACACACACACACACACACACACACACACACAAAAGAAGGTATTTGTATTCCCATTTCCAATCACAGGCCTTTTGAAATGGTGTTCCGTGTTCCAAATATCACACCTCGCTTCGCATGAACACTCCAGTTTAGCACCTCTGTGCCACATATCACGCGCATTAGGCAATGAAGAGCACGGTCAAAGACACACACACACACACACACACACACACACACACACACACACACACACACACACACACACACACACACACAGAGGGACGGCAGAGGGAAACAACTAAAGCCTCTGAAGGCTCTAGAGAGAAGACAAATAGCCTCCGGTCTACAGTCATGGGAAACATTGGCCGAGGAAGCAGCAACATCTAATACCACACATATCTGTTAGGGGCTAGGCACATATTATGTCATAACTACCTACATTAGGCTCATTTAGGCAAAACAATAGGACATTTATATGTCCCCGGTTCTTAGAGTGAGATGAGTGAGTCATCTCTATGTCAGGTCGTCAGCCAATGAGATGACTCCCATAGAGATGACGAACGATTCTTACGAATAAGAACCACAACCATTCAACCAAGCATAAGAGTTCATTGATGAAATCCCTAGTGCTAGCTACACAAGCAGAACGAAAATATGGTATTACATTATACCTTTAATGTGTAGCTATGAATTCAATTGCAGCAGTTAGAATATTAAATTCTTGCATTTGGAGGTAGGCTACCCATCACTGCCTGTTTTGCGCTGCTCTAACGGAAACATAGCCTGCAGTAGAGAGATCCTCAGCGGGCAGCGCAGCATTTAAAACTGCCTGATATGCAGGTGAGCTGGAGGTTGACTGCTATGTAGGGTTTTCTTCTTAAGCTCACCCACCCTTCCCCATCCTCATCCCACCCCACGCACATACCTGTCAGGCCCCTAAACACACCCACACCCCCCTCACAAGCCCCTCGCCCCAAAAGGGGAAGTGAGGAGTCACGAGAACATGGCTGACCTTTCGCTGGCCCGCAGGTATTTGGCACTCGGCTCGTGGCTCCCGAGCGAAGCCTACCTTTTATCCCCCCAACACACACACACACACACACACACACACACACACACACACACACACACACACACACCCACCCTCGTCTCCTCTATATCCCCTGCGCTCCCCCTACCCACTTTCCTCTCCTCTCCTCCTTCTTCTCTTTCTCCCCTACCCCTTTCACAAACCTCTCCTTGCCCTTCCCTCCTCCCTCTCTACATTCTTTTCACTCCTCTACACCCCTTCCCTCCCTCCTCTATCCCTACCTTCACCCTCGCTCCCGCGTTCCACACTTCATCCCTCCTTCCCCTCCCCCCTCTACCCCTGCTGTCACCTTCGCTCCCTGCTCCGATCTGCACTTCACCCCCCTTTTCTGCTTCCGCCCCCCACTACTACCCTCCATTCTCTCCCTCCACCTCCACCTCCACTCTGCTCCACCACCATGGCACCTCAGAGGGGGGGGAAACTGTGTCAGGCGACTCACTCGGGTAACCTTCGCTTCACCCCGGCATTTCAAACGGCACAGAGGGGCTCACAGTGATCCTTCCCCAGCCCACGTGGCTCCCCACCATCCCCATCCCCTGCTCCAACACCTCCTCTCCCTTTCTCCCTCTCTCAGTCTCGCCCACAAAAATATACACGTAGGTGCTAACATATAAGACAGAGGCACAGAGGGAGAGGCGAGAGGCGAGGAGGAAAGCAGGGGGAAATGGGAAAAAGGAAAGAAGAGAAAAGAAAGAGGAAAAAAAGAGTATTACGGCTCTCATCCACGTTTGGCATTCAGATCCTGCCACAGCGCCAGCTGCAAGCCTGATCAAACAGCGCACAGCACACAGACAGGCGACTCTCTCTTCTCTTATACGCGCATGCAGGCACACACTCACACACACACACACACACACACACACACACACACACACACACACACACACACACACACACACACACACACACACACACACACGCACACACATGCACACACTCCTCTCCGCCACTGCGTGAAGCGCTGAAAAGGCTTCATTAAAGCTCGGGGTTAGAGATATCACAGCCAATTTCTCATGGCTTTCTCAGGAAGAGAGGATTGTGGGAGAAGGGAAAAAAGCCCCTCTGTCTGACCTCCCCCCCGCCCGACATCACCATCACCCCCTTCCACACACACACACACACACACGCGCACGCGCGCGCACGCTCACACACACACCTCCGTGACGTCCCACCATTCTATATCCTTCCTCCTCAAAACCCCACCACCACCACCACTACCCTGGCGCGCCCTTCAAAGAAGAGATATAATAGAGTGCGTTAGCGCAACGCTATCGTGTGCACGCGGAGCGCAGGCTAATGGGAGGGCTGACCTGCAATGGAGCTGATTGTGAGGCATGCAGAGGGGAGACGCCACATGGCAGCTCCCTAGCGACACACAGCCACAGGCAGAGAGAGAGAGAGAGAGAGAGAGAGAGAGAGAGAGAGAGAGAGAGAGAGAGAGAGATACTGAGAGGGAGAGAGAGGGATAGTGAGAGTGAAGGAACAGAGCAGAGGAGAGAACCAGACAGGACAGAGGAGAGGAAGATATAGGGATGGATAGTATATACACACACACACAGAGACAGGTACACCGATAGAAGCACACACACGCACGTGCATGCGCGCACGCGCACACGCACACGCACACGCAAACGCACACGTACACACACACACACACACACACACACACACACACACACACACACACACACCGAACACTGAAACACACACACACACACGCATGCACACACACACCGACACAGACACAGACACACACACACACACACACACTTGGGCAGGCAGCCAGCCAGTAAGAGAAGGAGAGGAGGAGGAGGAGGAGGAGGAGGAGGAGAAGAGGAGATGAGAGTCGGGTAGGCGGCGGAAGAAAAGGGGGAAGAAGAATCGGCCGGAATTCTGCTGCAGAGAAACATCTCCCGTAATTGTTCCCGCAGTGATAAATGGCGGCCGGTGATTTGGGTCTTCTTGTCCTTGGGGGGGTGGGCGAGAGGCGAACAGAGAACAGAGCACGCACGGTGGGGAAGGTTAAAGCGGGTATGCATCCAACGGTTCTCTAGCTCTCTCTTACACTATCTCTCTCTGTCTGTCTGTCTGTCTGTCTGTCTGTCTGTCTGTCTCTCTCTCTCGCTGTCCTCTCATTGCCAATAACCCTCTTTAGAGTCAGGGGGAAGGATGGGTGGCGGGTGGGTATAAGGGTGTAGTGAAGGGGTTGGGTCTGCTCTGGTGGGAGAAAGGGAGGAGTCCTACATTGTAATTCCCTTAGTCAAGCCGGATGGCCACTTGCAGCTGCCAGTTGCTCCAGGACGAGTTCAAGGGTGTGGGGGACGACCAGAAACAGGTAGGGCAGGGCAGCCTCCATGGGGGGTGATGGAACGAGAGAGAGGATGCACCCAACACTCCCTGACTACACTACACTACACTACACAACACACACACACACACACACACACACACACACACACACACACACACACACACACACACACACACACACACACACACACACACACACACATATATATATACACAAAAACACACACACACAAACTGACATTGCACCCCCACATTTCATATGTCTATAAATATTAAATGGAAACAGATTTTGTTAAAAGCGCTAAAATGTTTCCCCCCGGGGAGAGGTTGTACTGTCTATTCCCCACGGGACGTCGCAAAAAGGACGACTCAGAGGAATAGAACCGCTGCCAGCTTTGAAAACGCCTTTCTCTCTCTCCTCTCCTCCCCTCTTTCTCTCCTTTATTTGTATTCGCTGCTGTCTTCTCTCTGTCTCTCTGTCTCTGTCTATGTCTCTGTCTCTGTCTCTGTCTCTCTCTCTCTCTCTGCTTTCCTCTATCTGCCCCTCCTTTCTTGCACAACAGCCCACAGAGGTGGAAGCAGGCGGTCACTAAAAGCCTGTACTGTACAAGGCAGCCAAGGCAGTTATGGACAGATATATATATATATAGAGAGAGAGAGAGAGAGAGAGAGAGAGAGAGAGAGAGAGAGAGAGAGAGAGAGAGAGAGAGAGAGAGAGAGAGAGAGAGAGAGAGCAACCGCGAGGGGCCACAAATGGAGTCTGGATACCAGAGATAAGCATTAGCGGTAATTGGCATTTACTTAAGTGGAGTAAAGTAGATTGTGGCATTTTATGGGGCCCCTGTTTGCGTGGTCGGCAAACTGAAGTTTGGGCTAAAGGCTCAGGAGTAAAAAATGCACGGTCAGCAGTATGCAGAGGGTGAGGTGTGTGTGTGTGTGTGTGTGTGTGTGTGTGTGTGTGTGTGTGTGACTGTGTGTGTGTGTGTGTGACTGTGTGTGTGTGTGTGTGTGTGTGTGTGTGTGTGTGTGTGTGTGTGTGTGTGTGTGTGTGTGTGTGTGTGAGCGAGCGGGGAGCGGGTTACTGTACATTGAGTCATGCTGCCAGCAAGTGCTGTAAGAGGAAAAATATGACGCAGAACGCACGCACGCACGCACGCACGCACGCACGCACGCACGCACGCACGCACGCACGCACGCACGCACACACACACACACACACACACACACACACACACACACACACACACACACACACACACACACACACACACACATCCTTCATTCTCTTCTCCATCTCCTATTCTTTTTCATTTCTTACACTGTGTTTTGGACTGATTTCCCAAAAGAAACAAACTCAGCCTTGCTCCTTTCTCAGCATTAACAATAGCATTTATCAAAGTCTGAAAGCTCTCAGAAGTAGGTTGTTTGTACAGCTGTTTCCACACAACTCATTCATGTCCAATTTTTTCTTGTTGCGCCTGTCCTGTCCTATAGACTAGCCTATCCTACTTCCTCATCTATCCAATTGCCTCTTCTATGACACACATTAGCACGTAGTGTATTGCCAAACTGCTACACTGAAAATGCTGAAGGTACTGAAATCGGTGTGATTTCTACCTGGCCAAGGAAACACAACATGTCACAACATTGTACAAAAAATATGTTTTAACTTCAATTAATGGTGCTGTCCACATAAACTATAATGCCAACAACATGATATTGCCGTGATCCCTTTCAGCCAATCAGAGTGTACATGTCAAATGAACAAGCCTAATCGAACAAGCCGAGCATAACCCTCGCTGTGTGTGTGTGACAGTGTGTATAACCTTCCGTGTGTGTAACAGTGTGTGTGTGACCCTCTGTGTGTGCAACAGAGTGTGTAACAGTGGATGTGTGTGACAGTGTGTAGTAGTAACCCTGGATTGTGTGCGTAGGCCTGGTTGGCAGGTCCTGCCTCGTTAAAAGCCTGCTGGCCTCTGCGTGCCCCTGCTCCCTGGAGGCTCCCAAGCAGCCAGGCAGCCAGGCAGCCAGACGTCCGTAGGCAGCGGTGAGGGGGCGGGCAGGCAAGGGATAGGGAAGGCATGGAGATTAAGGGGGCCTAGCTCTGCTCTTACAGATGAAACCCGTAAATGCCCTGTCATAGGCCTCATCGATCAGCCACTTCATCGGCGTGACTTATTGATCACACCTCATCAGGGGGCCAATAGAGGGGCTGTGTGGGGTGCAGGTTTCTGGATGGTGGTGTGCAGTGTGTAGTGTATGTATGTGTGTAGTGTGTGTGTGCGTGTGTGTGTGCGTGTGTGTGTGCGTGTGCGTGTGCGTGTGTGTGTGTGTGTGTGCGTGTGTGTGTGTGTGTGTGTGGAGGTATGGGGGTTGGGCTTTCGCTGGAGCTATGACTGGGGCTAAGAAGACTGGGGCTATGAATTGTCACCCACTACCCCAAGGGGGCTTCTCTCCTGCCGTCATGGCTACAACCTTCACCCGCCCTTCAACCTGCATGCCAAAGATGCGGCACGTCTGACAGAGCTTCAGACAGACGTCACAGTTGAAGGCTGAGTGCTCAGCACTTCATACGGCGGCACGCAGATATCAGGAATATGATATCAGCAGTGGAAAGTGTTGGCCAAATGAAACCAGATACAGTGTCGGCAATTACGATGCAGCATCAGCGAGTCATAACAGCCATGCCTGTGTCTGGACTAATCTCCATGAGCATCTCACCACACTGATCCCATGAGCCTCGTCTCATTCACTAGCATGAGAGCAGGTCTATTGAGCAGCATTGCCGTTTCAAAAGGCGTCATTCAAAGCAACACACTCCTGCTTACGGGCAATTGTGGCTATTTTTTTGTCTGGAATATTTCTGTGTAAGAGCTTATACAGTACAAGGTAATACAAGAGACCCTGAGGAAAAAACAAACATACAAAAAAAAATCTAATCATTCAAAATGTCATTTCTCCCTCCCCGAAAAACCCTCTGAAAATGAACACCTTTGTTCCTTCCTAATTCAATAAAAAAAAAAATCTGGCCGCCGATAAACATAACATAAAAAGCCAAGGCCACTTACTATTCATAGCCAGTGGAGAAAAAAGGAACACATTTTCATTCACTCTCGCAGCAATCACCGGTAATGAACACGGGCTGAAAGGAAGACTACCTGCTCAGGAGAAGTGAAGTAGGCCGTCAGGGCAGAGGCGGCAGGAAGGAAGGAGACCGCGGAAGGAGCAGAAAAGCGGGCCACTTTTCAGATACTCTGTGGTTATTCACAGCGGCTCCTGTTTACCCGACTGAGCAGACAGAATCACACTCGTTATGTTTTTGATAGAAATCCCAGACACCTGGTCAATCTTATTAGAAGTGTCAGGCGAGCGCCTTGCGACTCAATCCAACAGCCTGATAAGTCATTTGAAAAGAGTCGCGGGGACTGTTTTCCGGCCTGATGAAAAATAATAATAATAAAAAATGAAAGCAGCACCAGCTGTGCCGCCCGCCTCACAAAAGAAGCGACATTTCTGGAGCTGTGCACGTGAGCACGGCACACACAAACACTGGCAGACCCCTTTCAAAAAATGGAGGCCAATTTTCGGGGAGTTTATTTATTTATTTCCCGAGGGCCCGATCGCAGACTCAATTTCCACCCAGTGTGGGTGTAAGACATACAAGCAGGTGTGCGGCGGCTGTGAAAGGGGAGCAGCGGTGGCCCCGGCACAGAAGAGAGAGCCGTGGAGCATGTAACTTTTCCTAATTACTTGTTTCCTCCAGCCCTCAGTCTGCAGTTGTCCGTGGCGCTTCGTTAGATTAGAGAGAGAGGGGGCAGAGACAGGCCTGCGCTCGGGGAGTGATAAAGCACGCCGCGGTCTGAAAAGTCGTTCGGCAAATGGATGTCACATTTCTTACACAGAAGGGGGGCGGCCAAAAGGCCAAAACGGATGACTTCCTTCCTGAGAAGACCATTCCTTCGCTCTCACTCCTCCTCCTCCTACACAGCCTCCTGCAAGTCACCACACGGAGCACCACAGGAGACTAACAACAAGCACAGTCAGAATTACATAGTACGTATGGTACTGGGCGATACAGTAGCCCCTGAAGAGACAGATATACAGTTGGGCCGTACAACTTTTTTTTTCTGTTCACATTTGGTAAATGTACATTAAAATACCAGCATATTAATGCATTTCATGCTAAATGTAGGCAATAGCCCCCCCCCGAAAAAGGTGGTACCCCCTAACTATGAAGGTCTCATTCACACTCTGACTAGGGTTGTTGCCCTGTGGCACCTCTAGAGAGACTGGGGGCTTGGGGAAAATCGCTCTCTGGTTTGACAAATCACCAGATGCTTACAGGCCAGCAGTGGTCTGCCGGTGTATAGAAGGCAACCCGACCCCGATCTTCCGTCTGCCTTTTCAATTACCAGCGTGGCAGAAGGTGTGATGGGTGACGCTCACCTTGTCCATCAAGCACAAGCCCCCAGTATGGCTGTGCGATTAGCTTTTCCACCACTCCATTCTGGACACGCGGCTATCAAGACGTCAGGGATGAGCTGTGGTCATGGGGCTTTTTTTAGTGGCCGTGTTTGCGTAAGCAGCCAGTGGTGGGACCAAATGTAATTTGCACATTTTAAATGGGAGTCTCTCAAGGAGATTTGAAACTACAGCATATCGGAGAGATGCGCTCTCTCTCTCTCTCTCTCTCTCTCTCTCTCTGTCTCTCTCTCTTTCTCTCTCTCTCTCTCTCTCGCTCTCTCGCTCTCTCTCGTTCACTCTCTCTCTCTCGGTCCCTCTCTCTCCATCTCCCTCTCTCTGGACGTCACTTAGCAAATGATTTACCTTCTCCTTCTCGCAACTCTTCTCCTCTGCCCCATCAGCCCAAGGAGCCTCCTGGGGGTGGGTGGGGGTAAGTTTAAAAATAAAAGGCCCCTTTGTTAGATTTAAATGCTGCTCTATGTTCTCCCGGCAGCGCCGCGGTAATTTATCGCGGGAGCCATTACGGTTATTAGAAAACTCACTCAGGAAGACAAATGGCAGCGAGGCAGGCAGGCAGTCAGGCCAACCAGCCGACCGCTCGCTTGCTCTCTTTCTCGCTCTCTCTCTCGCTCTCTCTCTCTTGCTGGCTGGCTCACAGCTCCACCGTCAGCACCGCCGAACAGACCGACGAGGCGAGGGGGGCTGCACCACCACCAGTGCTGCCGCTGCTGCCTATTGACATT
>NC_085875.1:22432115-22434615 GCF_034702125.1 Engraulis encrasicolus
ATGACATGTCTGAAACAGACGGAAATGCTGCCTTCAGAGAGACAGCCTTTGAGAGACACCAAGGCGTCAGGGCTGTGAGAAAATAAAATGAAAGTGAGCAATAGCTGGCCTCCAACCTTTCAACATGAATCCTTTCTGGGGTATGTGCAGGTAAGCCGACAGGGGGGACAAAGGGGTCATTTCCCCCCCATTGTGTCCCGGGCCCAGGGAGAGAGGGGGCCTAAAATTGTGCTTCCATTACATTGTATGTATTGGATGGGGGGCCCTTTCAGGTGAGTTTGTCCTGGGCCCAGCAAAAGCTGTCAGCGGCCCTACGGATGTGGTTCGGACCTGGCCACAAATTCACTGTAGTGAATGCCCCGAGGCATGCTGTCCCTAGCTCTCCTGTTTATAAACACATTGCTGCTCCCCCATTACCTTTAGTCTCTCACTAATTAACCTGGTTAGCCGCGTGTTTGGCTATTCTTAGTCATCTGTGGTTGAACGGAGGAGAGTGGACTGCGTCTGGTCTGTGTTTGCCCATTGTTTCCTCTGTTAAAACAAAGGAATGCAAGGGCGATGTGGTGTTTCCGTCCGCCACACTGTTTTCCATTGTCCATGTACGCGTAGCCCCCGTCGCTATCACCAGGAGGAGAGAGGAGAAGAAGACAATGGCAAGGTGACACCTTGCCAGCCCGACAATCGCTCACACTGACGGGAGGGGCGAGGAAACAGCTACCTACCCCCCATCCCATCCCCCCGTCCAGCATCCTCTTTCATCTATCGCTTTCTCTCTAGCTGTCTATCCCCCCCCTTACTCCCTCTCTCTCACTCTGTTACGCACCTCTGTCTCTCTCTCTCTATTCTCAATCTGTCCCTCGCTTGACTGTTCTCTCTCTCTCTTTTCTTTCACCCCATTTCCCTTCTCCCTTCATCTTGATTTATTTATCTGTGACAGGCTGGAAACATGAGAAAGATAAGGAAATGTTGGGGGGCAAGCTTGCGCGCGGCGTGGTGATCGAACACTGATGTAGGTTACTCAATGACACATCCATCAGCAAACAATGGCTGTCACCAGCCCTAATGGCAGAAATAGTGACAAATTCCATCACGACGGCGCCGCGCCACTCCGCACACACTTCCGACACAGCCGTCCCGACACACCGAAACCCGGCACAGTCTAGTGGATTAAGATTTTTTGTTTAAAAAGAACAAAAGAAAATTACAGGAGGAATTAATAAACGTATTCAGTTTCCCCCCTATCTTCCATTTTTTTCCAGCTTTGTCACATTGGGCACGTTTGTTACCGGCAGCAGGCACAGACAGCTTTTGCTTTTTTTTTCACCCTCCAGCGCTGCAGGCAGACAGACAGACCAGACATCCACCAGTGCCTGGGCCCATTCAATCTCACACACTTTTAAATGACATGTCAATCACGGGGAGGAAGGTGGCAGAGAACAAGGTTTGGAGGATGGGTGGTGGTGGGGTGGGGATAAAGTTGAGGTGGGGTGGGGGTGAGGGGGAGTCTATCGCCTCATTCCAACCGGTGTCATTTCACGGCAGCACCGGGCACAGTAGACGGATGCCGCACTGCAACTCATACACCGAGCTGTATACTGTGTATAAGGCTCTAAGTTGACACCAGCCAATCGGCCAAAGGCTGGTGAAAATGACGTTTGGCTGGTAGAAAAGACAACTTATAGGGGTTTGCCACTATTTTGGGGCTTGGTTAAAATCGTTGACCGGGGTTTATAAAGGTGGTAAAGTGTCTTATTTTTCATGTTAGGCGCTGTCTTGCTTTAAGACAAGTTAAAAGAGGGAGTATTTAGCTAAGCTAGTGAAAGTCAATGGATCACTGTAGCATGTGTGATCCATTGACTCTCACTAGCTTAGATACTTAAGCTTACTCCCTCCTTAAAACAAGACAACGCCTAACATGAAAAATAAGACACTTTACCACCTTTATAAACCCAGGGCAACGATTTTAACCATATTCAGCCCCAAAATAGTGGCATACCTTTAACTAGTCACTTTGACTGGAGAGGAGTGTATGTTTTGGCTAATAAGGTTAACATCTCTGCTAGCCATAATGTTTAGAGTCCTGACTGTGTGCACACATCAGCAACACAATGCTAACTCCTTGGTTTCTCCATTCCCTTTGAGAATTAACACTATGCACAGCCAGTTCCTCACTTAGCTCATTAGCTCCAACATTCAGCTCATTTTTACAGTCCTATTTAACTTAACTAACAATGCAACACTTTCCACAAACGGCTGAGGTAGGACAACACAATTGAGTCAAGGTTTCGGTGACGCCAATTACAAGGCCGTTGCGGCTATTACTCTACGCTACTGCTGAAATAACATTTTTGTTATGCCTTTGATCACACCATATATCATAAAAAATTATATGACACATTAAAACAAACCAACAGCATTGGCTATGGAACCAGGCTTCTCACACCATTACGAGGCAAACTAAATGAAGTATATTTATGAAGCTAAATTAACACCAAGGCCA
>NC_085875.1:22439615-22444615 GCF_034702125.1 Engraulis encrasicolus
TTTTCCCGTTTTTTTCTCAAATGCCTGTCTCTGCACGTGTAAGCTTATGTGTTTACCCAACATCTAGTCTTGTTCTCATGAATTCTCTACGAGAGAGAGAGAGAGAGAGAGAGAGAGAGAGAGAGAGAGAGAGAGATAATTGATTCATGAAGGAGGGAGAAAGCCCATAGAGACCTCACCGTGGCCTGTTCCAAAAATCACATCATCTGCCCCCCATGTACACACACACACACACCACTGGCTTGCCCTGTCCAGTCCAGCTGGAGCGTATCAACCCTGGCTCTGGTCTTGTTGTTGTTCTCGTCTGAAAAGAAAGGACGTACCAGCATCCAGCAACCCACTTACTACAGCAAAGACAGAGGGAGGGAGGGAAAGGGTAAGAGAGAGAGAGAGAGAGAGAGAGAGAGAGAGAGAGAGAGAGAGAGAGAGAGAGAGAGAGAGAGAGAGAGAGAGAGAGAGAAGGATGCCAAGGTAGTATGCATGCCTCACACAGGGAGAATGGATGGACTTCAGTGACATAACATCACTGTCGCCAGCCCAAGCCTACGAGAAGGGAGTTCATGCATGTGTGTGTGCGTGCGTGCGTGCGTGCGTGCGTGTGTGTGTGCGTGCGTGTGGGTGTGTGTGCGTGTGTGCATATGTGTGTGTGTGTGTCCAGGTCATGCTTGGTCCGACCCTCCATGACACAGATGGGTACCATGCGGAACCGTGCGGACACATGGAGCCATAAATACAACCAGCCTCCAGAGCAACGACACTAATGTACACATGGGTGAGGCCCTGCTCTCTCTCTCTCTCTCTCTCTCTCTCTCTCTCTCTCTCTCTCAATCCTCTGTCTGTCTTTATTCCTCTCGTTCACTCGTTCCGTGCCTGACGCTGATTCCCTTTGTCTGTTTTTGGATGAGGCAATATTCTCTTTCTTCCTCTCTGTCCTTCCCTGTTTCTCATTCTGAATCTCAAACTCCCTCCCTTTAACTGTTTTTTTCTTTCACTCTTTCACTTTGTCTTTTTGCCCTTTCTGGGTTTGTCCTTTTCATATGCCTGTCTGTCTTCCCTCTTTCAATCCGTCTCACTGCCTCCAATGCCTTTCCCTTTTTTTATTGATGTCATGGAGCAAACCTTCTCGGCTGGAGGCTTTAATGTTTTATGTGTTTTAGTGGTGTCATTTTGTGGGGAAGTTGGACAATGGTCTAATAAAGAAGTGTGGTAAATCTCTCTCTCTCTCTCTCTCTCTCTCTCTCTCTCTCTCTCTCTCTCTCTCTCTCTCTCTCTCGCTCTCTCTCTCTCTCTCTCTCTCTCTCTCTCTCTCTCCCTCTCTCTCTCCCTCCCTCTCCCCATCTCTTCCTCCTTCTCCATCACTGTTTCTTTCTTCCTCCATGCCTCTGTGCCTCCCTAGTTCTTCCCCTCTAACCATTGCCAGTCGAAGCCCTTTCCCTCCATCATTTTCCTCTTTGCCAGCAGCCATGCAGGAAATCTCTGTCAGTCCATCTGTCTGTCTGAGACGGATCTGGGTGCTGCTCTGAGTCCTGTTTTGCTCCTCTGGGGAATGGTGGGGGGGATGCAGGCAAGGGTGGTTACGTGGCTTATGAGGCTGGTGGAGGTAGCTTGAGTTTGTGTGTGTGTGTGTGTGTGTGTGTGTGTGTGTGTGTGTGTGTGTGTGTGTGTGTGTGTGTGTGTGTGTGTGTGTGTGTGTGTGTGTGTGTGTGTGTGTGTGTGTGTGTGTGTGTGTGTGTGAGGGAGTGGGGGGTAGAGGGTGGAGCGTGGAGCGTTGTCTCTCTCTCCATCTCCATCCACTGAGCACTGTCTCAATCATAATACTGCTGTTCTGCCATTCAGCTGCTATTACAGAATGTGACCTACACACCCACACATCTCTCCACTCAACCCATCTCTTTGTTCTCTCTCTCTCTCTCTCTCTCTCTCTCTCTCTCTCTCTCTCTCTCTCTCTCTCTCTCTCTCTCTCCTTCATCTCCATTTCTTTCACTTTTTTCTCCCGCCCTTTTCCACATTTTTTTCCCTCTCTATCATTTCAAAGCTCTTCCTTTCAAAAATTCCAGTCCAGCTCTGTCCTTTGCTCTCAAAGGGCTAAAGGGCACATTCATACTTTCTGAGTGTGTGGGCCAGTACGCGCGCGCACACACACGCACACGCACGCATGCATGCACACACAGATTGGGATAGAAAACAGCAGAGAGAAATCGACACAACTAGAGTACACTTGGTGCCGTGTGTGTGTGTGTGTGTGTGTGTGTGTGTGTGTGTGTGTGTGTGTGTGTGTGTGTGTGTGTGTGTGTGTGTGTGTGTGTGTGTGTGTGTGTGTGTGTGTGTGTGTGTGTGTGTGTGTGTGTGTGTGTGTGTGTGTGCAAGAGCGTGTGTGCGTGTGTGTGTGTGAGTGAAAGTGTGCATGGGTAACTACATTTTCTCCAGTCTATTCATTTACCCTCCTCTCAGAGCACAGATGCCCCCAAGGCACCGACCCATTCAGACACACACTGCTACAATACACTACACTGCACAGTGGAGAAGAGTACGAGGAGAGAGAGGGAGAAAGAATGAGGAAGAGAGAGAGAGAGAGAAAGAGATTGAGAGAGGGGGGGGACGAGGGAAAAGAAAGAGCACAGCCGAAAGACGATGGGATGCATTGAAATGCACGCGTCAAAAAACAGTGTGGCGGACGAGTTTGAAGGGTGAGTGGTTAAGAAGAGAGGATTTCCCTGGAGTGAAGGTATTTGCCTCAAGTGTAATTATGTTTCGAGCCGCCGCGCAAAACTTGAGCGCAGAGAGCGTGCGAACTCTGCCTTGTTTCCTTAATGGCTAACAAATAGCAGGTCAAGGGCCTTACGTCACGCCAACTGTTTGTTTGTTTTTTTCTCTCTCTCTCTCTCAGTCTCTGTTTTCTTTTCTTTTTTTCTTTCGTTACTCCACCAACCGCCAGGGAGGATATCCGTCCACGTAACAACGGCAAGACTAATGAGATATTAGAGCTTCTGTTCCCACTGCAGTGGCCGCACGGCTCTGGTTACGATAGAGACCCAATCTGCTATCTGAATAATAAAAAGGCGCCCTGAGCCACGGAAGGTCCTTGTGAAAATACCAGAGGGGGGAGGGAGGGATAGAAGGGATGGAGGGATGTAAAGCGGGAGATGGAAAGAGAGAGAGAAGGAGGGTGATTTAAGAGGCTGCTCCAATCGTCCGTTCCCCTCTGTATTCATTAGCAGAAGCTGGTTAGCGGCTATGCGAATGACAGGAAGGAGTTAAGCGCAGGCCCGGGATTATCACTGCGGTGAAGAGAAGAGAGGAGAGGAGGAGGAGGAGAGGAAGAGGGTAGAAAAGAGGAAAAGAGGAGAGGGGAGAAGGAGACGGTAGACCCCAAGCCAGTGATATAGCTGTCAAGAGCGGCTACACACACATGTGCGCGTACACACACACAAACACACACACACACACACACACACACACACCTGCACACACACACACACACACACACACACACACACACACACACACACCTGCACACACACACACACACACACACACACACACACACACACACACACACCTGCACACACACACACACACACACACACACACACACACACACACACACACATACGCACACACACATACGCACACACACACACACACACACACACACACACACACACACACACACACACACACACACACACACACACACACACACACACAAGCCCTGCCTGCATGCCTGTCTGGCCAACTGGCCCAAAGGTGCTCAGTGTGAGTATGTAAATGTGCAGATGGGATAAAGAAGAGAGAGAGGAGGAGGGGAGGGGGGGGGATTAAGAAGAGGACCTACTCTAGTCTATTCCCATCTCACCTTTTCTCATTTCTCTTTTTTTGCCCTTTTCTACATCTCGTCTTTTTTCTAACTTCTACTTTCTCTGTCCATGCCCTATGCTTCCTAACCTCTTTCTTAGTTGGAAAAATCCACCCACTCAAGAAAATCAAAACACCCACCCACACACTGCTAACTCACATACAGGCATAAACACTGCCACACACAAGAGCGTGCACGCACGCACGCACGCACACACACACACACACACACACACACACACACACACACACACACACACACACACACACACACACACACACACACACAGACACGTGTGTCCCCTGCCTGCAAAAGCCCCCATCCTATCCAGTACTGGGCTCTCGTAATTCAATCACAGCTGGGAGATGGATATCCCTCCCTCTGGAACGCTTACGCTCTCCATTTCCTAAAGCGCTTGATCAGATTAATTGATTGCCCCCAAACCCTCCTTCCCTCCCTCCCTCCCTACCAGCCAAACACCAGCCCCCAGCTCTGCCACATATACACACACACACACACACACACACACACACACACACACACACACACACACACACACACACACACACACACACACACACACACACACACACACACACACACACACACACACGTACACACGTACACACACACACACACACTTACTTTTAGCCATGCACATAACGTGCCCTCCCTCTCAAGGCTGGGGTTTATGGGCAGAAATCAAGTTTGTATTGATATTTGTATGAAACAGCTTTCTATTTTGGCCACTCAGTCGCATAGAGCAAGAGAGCAAGAGAGAGAGAAAAAAGATTTTTAAATTAAACAAACAAGCAAAGGAAAAAAAGAAAGAAACAGAGAAACAAATGAGGCAGAAAATGGATGCAGAGTAGGAGGGGGGGGGGGATGTGGTGGGGGCAAAAGGCATTGGAGAGCGGAGGATGGGACCGGGGGCGTAGCAGCACACACAGGGTGGATGCAGAATAGAGCTAGGTGGCCATCTGGCTGTGCACCCTGGAAACTGGTGCAGGTGACTTCAGCATTAGGCCCTACAGTGCTTCCCAACCTCTTCTGTCCCCCTAAAGCTGGCTCCAGACCAACTGATATTGTCAGTCTTTTACAGTATTTAGAACGAGAGTGAACACACCACTCCTACAGGCTCTGG
>NC_085875.1:22452115-22454615 GCF_034702125.1 Engraulis encrasicolus
TTGATCATTAGCTTGAATTTATAAATTTATGCATGTCTCTCATAGCGCTTGCTGATATTGAAATCTGAGGTTTTCCACCTGAAAGAATGCAAGTACTGAGGTATGATATTTTGGCGGGGGGGGACAAAGTGGCTCCCCAGTGCCAGGATGCAACAGACAGTGTTCACATGGGGTCATCCCTATGTTCCCCGGGTCCTATGTTCCCCCCAACCGGGGAACTCAGGACCCTTTTTTCAAAAAAGGGTTCTATGTTCCCTGCTGCTTCCAGGTAGACTGTTGCTGCATGGCAAAGCGCAGATTGTTGTTGCACCTCTGACAGGTTAGCTTTAGGGATGTGTTTTGGGAAGGGCACAATTTGAAAACTCGGAAACATAGAATGGTCAGGGCACAAATTTACAACTCAGAAACATAGCATTACTGACAGGTTAGGTTTAGGGATGTGTTTTGGGAAGGGCACAATTTGAAAACTCGGAAACATAGAATGCGGGGAACATAGAACCCTTTTTTAGAAAAAGGGTCCTATGTTCCCCGGTCCCATACAAAGACAGGGGAACATAGGACCTGGGGAACATAGGACCCGGGGAACATAGGTACGCTCCCGTTCACAACAGCAGAGTGGTACTGTGCCAGTATTGAGAACTGAGAGTGTGTGTTCGGAAGAGTGGTCCGTAAGGGCTGTTGTGACAGTATGTGACTATGACAGCATGTATGTTCTCCTACGATGGGAAGTAGTAGCCCACTTGTGTCACTATGATATGTGTTCTGATGACTGGTGTAGCTCTCTTGTGTCAATGTGGCACTGTATTTGTTCCTATGAGTAAAGGAGCTTTCTTGTGTCAGTATAGCCTACTGTTTGTTCTGAAGTGGAGAAACTCTCTTGTAGCAGTATGCTACATCTTCCTAGGAGTGGAGTATCACTGTTGCAGCAGCAAGCTATGTGTTCCTAAATGTATGGGTGGAGTATCTCTCTTGTGGCAGTATACTACGTGTTCCTATGTGGATAATCACTCTTGTGTCGGTTTGCTTTGTGAAAATGTTTCCTTCCCATGTGCCAGGGTGGAGAGGTTAAGAGAGTGTTGAAAAGACTGGAGTGCTTTCCTCCATGCCAGTATGCAGGTATGAGAGCGTGTTCCTAGCAGTGGAATAGTTCTCCTGTGACAGTACTGGGACATGGGAGAGTGTTTTTAAGAGCCGAGAGCTGCGCAGGACTGTGCCAGTACCTTCCATGCGATGCGGTTGCCCTTTGGGTCGTGTTCCAGCGCGATAGGAAAGTCTCCACGCTCGTAGAACTTGCGGAACGCTGTGGGTTTGGCCGGCCTCTCTCGGAATGCTCCCGCCGCAGGGGGTCCGACCACCTACAGAGACAGAGAGAGAGAGCAATGTTGGTTTAATGATTTTCAAATCCCTTTATGGTAAATCTTAAAATTACAATGAGAGTAGGCGCAGAACAAGAGAGAGAGAGAAAAACAGAGAAAGAGAGGGTGGGAGAAAAATGGAAAGAGAGACAGAATCACTGGGTGGGTAGAATGAGCGAAGGAAGGATGGCTTGACGCAGATTAAACAAGAAGAAATAGTTTGCCAATGTTAAATTCCAGCTCTTCAAGCGCTGTGTTTAACTGTGTTGTTTTGGCAGTGTTAAATAGTTCTTTTGTCATGCCAATAAGGCTGCTTAAATTGAATTGAGGAAGGGAATTAAAGGAAATTGGAACAGAGCAGGGGACAGAACGAGAGGAGAAGAGAAAAACAAGAGAGAAATCGACAACAGGGACAAAGAAAGAGAGGGAGAGAAAACAGCACAGTCCCGTGTGGCAAGAGTGGGGGAAAAAAGAAAGAGGCTGTGTCCGAAACAGAGCAAAACTCTGTAGGCTACTACTACTACAATTTAAGGATGTGCAGAGCTATGCAAAAGTAAAAGCAGCACACATCTACGCTAAGTGGAGCAACCAAACCTATAAAAATGTTTTTTTCATTGTACAAAGTACCTCTCTTACAGTATGTGCATGTGTTACAGTATGTGAGCCATGCACAGTACAGTACTATGAGAACACGTCACCCATATAGACTAAATGCATGACTCACTGGCACAAGGATTCATCTAGGCCTAATGGACACACCTGAGAGAACAGATAACCTTGCGATGACAGCACGGCCATTTTACAGGGGTGAAGAGGTTAAGGGAGAGAGGAAGGATGAAGGATGTAGGGTTCATTTGTGTGTGCCTGCCATTACACACACACACACACACACACACACACACACACACACACACACAGTCTGCACTGTCCTCACAAAGATGATGGGTCTATCATCAGAGCTAGTCGCTGCCTGGCAGCACACCTGACCTGGAGGGCCTTCAGTGGGCTCAGCTTGCTGCTTTGTGACACACAATATATATTGCCATCACTTTCATGACCCGTGGCAGCAGTCCTGCCTGCCTGCCTGGATACCACTGCCGAAAAGAACATTTTGCCCATTCTCAAAGGCCCGTTTTTGCGTGTTG
>NC_085875.1:22457115-22459615 GCF_034702125.1 Engraulis encrasicolus
ACACACACACACACAAATAATACACATGCATGTACACACGTGCACACACACACACACACACACACCCACACACACACACACACACACACACACACGTGTGATGTGCAGATTTATGTAAACTGAATACACACACACACACATACACACACACAAACACAAACACACACACACACACACACGCACGCACACACACACACACTGTACACACACAAGATGCACGAACACTACAGACAGGCAAACACACAATGACACGTGCAAATACATAAAAACAGCATTACAAAGAGGTGTGTTTACACAGGCTAGCAGAGGAGGAAATCTGTGTGGTCTCAGCCAAAAATCCCCAAATCTGCTGCATATGTCACCCCCTGTCTGTACTATTGCACACACACACACACACACACACACACACACACACACACACACACACACACACACACACACACACACACACACACACACACACACACACACACACTCGTACTGCAGGGAGATTTGATGTGATGCCAGTAGACAGCTGTCACACCTTTGTTTGTGTGTGTGTCTCCGCTCACCTCTGTCTCTGCTCTGGGGCACTGCATGGCAGCCCACGCTAACTTCAGGGGCCATCAAGAAACATGACACACACACACACACACACATACACACACACACACACGGTGTACACATGGAAAAGGTAAGCATGTTTTTGTGAACACATATAATCAAGAATGCACACAACCTGAAAAATGTGGTTCAAATGTGGTTCAAAGAGAGAGGTGTGTGTGTGTGTGTGTGTGTGTGTGTGTGTGTGTGTGTGTGTGTGTGTGTGTGTGTGTGTGTGTGTGTGTGTGTGTGTGTGTGTGTGTGTGTGTGTGTGTGTGTGTGTGTGTGTGTGTGTGTGTGTGTGTGTGTGTGTGTGTGTGTGTGTGTCTGTCTGTCTGTGTGTCTGTCTGTCTGTGTGCCTGTCTGTCTGTGTCTGATTAGTGTGTCTGTGTATGTGTCTGTGTCTGTGTCTGTTTGTGTATGTGTTGTGTAGCTGGGCAGCTAGCCTAATGCTAAATGCCGAATGGGATGCGAGAGGAATATAAACTCTGAGCTGCCCCATCTAAGCCTATTTGGCAACATGCTACAGCAGCAGTGACAGCAACATGACAGATATTTGGTCTGGGGAGAAAAGGAGGATTAGCCATTTCCTCTTGGCTGTTTATGTGCATTCAAATTCTATAGGCCTACACTACCCATTACATGACAACCAACCAACAAAAAAAAAGGGTCACTCAGCGTATTAATATAGTGATAGACCTAATGCTCAGATGATTCGAAACTTTGTTGAAACACTGCTTAATATAAGCTGATGGCCAAGCAGTGAGTCTGGGGAAACGTAAAACATTCAAGTGATATTTAGAACACAGAAATTAAACGATTAAATGTCTGTAGGTAAACACAAAATAAAGAGCTATTGAAAAATGCACTACGTGGCCCAGCCGTGGCTTAATCGGCTGAGCACTGGACTGCTACGCGGGCGGGCGACCCGGGTTCGATTCCCGACTCGGGTCATTTCCCAATCCTCCCTCGTCTAGCCTGGTCCTGACCATCCCATAATACTATCATTTCATTTCGTATTTATGGTCTGGCATTTGTTTGCTCTGAAGCGATTGTAGGAAGCAGGAAGTTTGCACTCAGTTATGGTTTGAAATTATTGGACACCTCTCACCCAATCGCTGGCAGTTACTCAACAACAACATAGCACAGACCAATGGCTCGTCCTCCCCCTTTCGTCCCCATGTGGGGGGCGTATTCGATTATTGGCTGTTTTCTGGGGGGGGCGTTGCGATCAAAATTCTACTGCTCCAGGCACTCCACAGAGAAGCACGGCCAGACTACAGTAGTGGAGCCAATCCTTTGGCGGAAGTACGTAGGATGGCTCACGAGGCTACCCTCGTCTCTCTTTCCCACTCGTTTCCTGTCCCACTCTTCACTACAATTCAGGTCCTGTCTGAATAAAGTTGAAACCCCCCCGCCCCCCATCCCCCAAAAAAAGAAAAGGAAATAGAGAAAAATATATTACGTAAGTTAGGTAGTAGGGTAGCCTCATGTGCACTGTTCCAACAGTGGAAAGCTATACTGAACCACCAGTAAATCAAAACTACATTTAGACATTACAGACAGACTTCAGTAATACACGTAGGCCAACTTGGTAAAAAAAATAACTTACGATGTGGTCATAGCCATTCTGTTCATGGGTGGTTGACGTTTAAGGGCGTAACGCAAAAAAAAAAAAAGTTTTTCCAATTCCTGAAAAAAATGATGGAAAAAATTGGAAAAAAAATAGAAAAAAATAAAGCACTTAGTGGTCCGTGGAATTTCGCCTTATTTTTTGCCATTTTTGGGAAAATGTGTCCTGCATCAACACATTGCATAGGCATGTCACACTGCAGGAAAATTAAGTCACACCACAGGAAATTCACTGCATTATGGCCATTTGAATCCTTTTGTATACATGACTGACATCTGACCTCAT
>NC_085875.1:22474615-22477115 GCF_034702125.1 Engraulis encrasicolus
GCAACTTCGGTAGTTGCTAATGGGAAAATGCATTGAAAACAACAAAGTAGCTAATGTAGTAAGCAACTTTGGTTTTGAGAAATGCACCCCAGTACACTTGAACATTCCATGATTTACCCTCACTCCTTTGCCCTTAAGGAATATCACCAAAAATTAGCCCAACTGTGAACTGCCATCTGTCATCCTAGGAGCCCAGGGAAGGCCTGCCGCTTCATTAAAAATGGTCTTAACAGGTGTAATGTATCACAGAGCTTGTCACAACACGTTGAGGGGGGAAAAGGCTTAAAACTTTTGCTTTGTTGTGTTGGTAGGGTAGGTTGATGCTTTATTGCGCTGTCTGCCATAGCGCCATTGTTGTGGTGTCACACACTGAATTGTTAACTTTCATTTATCAATGAAAGCTAACAATGTTTACGGCAGTATTCACAAAAACATCGAACCAATGATAGTGGAAATGACAGATGTTCTGCCACTGGCACAGAAATGCAAAAGCCAACAGTACAAAACACCTGTCTGATGACACATCTGTCAAGTGACATGTGTCACTGCTAAGCTGTTTATCGTTCATCCAAAAGCTTAAATTTACTAGCATTAGTGAATTATCCTGAATCCTGTTTTCAGGATTAGTGAATTATCCTGAATTATCCTAAATTATCCAAAACAAACAACCGAAACTCTGCACCTCGTTGATAACGATACCCTCATCACCCCCAGTGACTGACAGCACAGCGGTGCCATTGTTGGGGCTAAAGTTAGGGATTAGTCCTTTCTGAACGAACACATTAGAATGTAAAAAGGCCATATTGACGTTCCTTTCCTGAGCCAAACAGGTTTAAGTAAGTCGTGTTATCTCAAGGCTGGTCCTAGCGAGTGCAGGCGTTATTGATCGTGTTTTATCCGTCTTGCACTAACTACCATCGACAAACGGATCAAATTTCCAATCGTGCGGGATGCAGATTAATTCTTTACAATCGAAATCGCGCCAGCGCCCAGGACCTGTTGTCTTTTCAGGTGCATCTCCTGGTCATCTTTTATTAACTGCATATTTTAAAGCCTGATGAGTTTTGCTCTCCCATCGGAATAAAGCTTCAGCTTCAGCCGTTTACCCGTGTGAGAGAAAATCAATCTGCTCTTTAAGTAATGCCGCCGCCTGGCCATCGCCCGGGTCTTGGGCTTCTGAGTGGGCGGCTGTAGAGGAGAGGAGTATCGCAGACGCAGGAGTGGTGGTGGGGAACAAAAGGCGACGTTAAGAGGCAATTGGCCCACATGACCTTGCAGAAGACTGAAGAGGACGGGCGGACCTTGCCATTTTGGGGCCCTAGGCGAAATTTAAACATGGGCCCCTAAAAAGTAATTGCATAGACATACAATTATTTGTTTCAGTGTGATTTTAGTGTTTTGTCTCATTTATATCCTTGATTACTTTACAAAAGTGACATATTAACACATTGAGTACCGACGACGTAATAATGCGTCTTTCACGCCCATGCGTTGTATACCAAAACGCAAAAATACGTTTTTGCATTTAAATATCATATTTTGAATCTACACCCTTCAATGGACAATATATGTGATTTTGGTAGCTCTGTGATGGACATAAATGACAACATTTGCAGTCCAAAGTTGTTTGATTGTTATGATGTTTGAGTGTTATGATTTGGATATTTTAATTTAACTTACCAAGATGTCTGGATGCCAACCCATGTCGCCTATCGCGCTGCCTGCATTGATTTCCCTAGTACGGTCACTGTAGCATGTGTTGTCTCTGACTTCACGCAATAGGTAAACACCATTGTATAGTGCCTGGAGTATCTTGAACTTTCTGGACTTGCTAGACCTTTACCAGATCCTTGGATCCAAATGGCACCCGATATGTGATTGCAGTAATGCGCTCCGATTTGGACGTTTGATCGCCAAAAAGATAAGTTTCTGTGTCTTCCTGTATGTGAGAAGCCAGAAGCTAGCATGGCTACATATCATGATTCCCTGATTGTCGCTCCCAACGCAGGACGCTCCCCTGTCGGCTCGCTCCCACTAGCCAGACTATCGATCCGGGTGGGACTACACGTCCGTGAGTGATAGAAACACCTGGGACTACACGTCCGGGAGCGATCTCAGTTGGGAGTGTCCATCTGCCACCGCATATGATTCGGATCGGATGGGCTAGGCTACATCTAAGCATCATATCATTTGGATTTGTTGTCAATGTTGGGCTATTATTTCGGGAGTCATCGTGAGCTATTTTAGCAAATGTCTCACCCTCTGCATGTGTGCAAAGAGTTTGTGTTCAGTCCACGTGAAAAACGGGGATTTCAAAGGGCATCGATTGCTGGTGTCGTAGTGTGACAGAGCAGGAGGTGTGCTGCCGTATTCGTGAATCGTGCTATGTTGTTGTTTCCCTAGTAGCCCACGATCGGTAGCGTGTATTGTGTCTGACTTCACGCAATAGGTAAACACAGAGACCATTGTATATCGTGCCAGGAGTATCTTGAACTTTCTG
>NC_085875.1:22487115-22507115 GCF_034702125.1 Engraulis encrasicolus
GGGTCGCAGACCCCAGAATCACGGGTTGATACTGCTGGCTCTCTTCTTTTTTGTTGTTGTTGTTGTTGCTGTTGTTGTTGATGTTGTTGTTGGGTTTTTTTTTGTTCTCTTTTTTTTTTACTCCATCCCACAGCTTACACACACACACACACAGACACACACAGACAGACACGCGCGCGCGCGCACACACACACACACACACACACACGCACACACACACAGAGTTGCACACAAACACTTCTCCACCCTAACAGCAGCTGGAAATAGCAAAACAGCATTGAATATTTCAAAAGCTAAGCTATTACGACCCACCCAACCCAACCCACTTTTCATGAGCCCCCTCACCCAAACAGGGTATAATGTATGACCTTCACCAGAGAGGGCCACAAGATCTTTGGACCAAGCCTTAGACAACTAGAGCTACAAACAACACATGATGCTTCACCTCTCTGTAGCACCCACCCCATGCAGGCCTGAAACGGTGCAAAGCCAAGCAGTACTGAGGTCATTCCTGTCACCACAATTACCCTGCTGCTGTCTGGCAGTTTGTCACGCGCGCAGCTCTGCAGGTGCAAGCAGCAAGCCGTGGCAGCAGCAGGGAATAAGTGGACAGCAGCATGGACTGCTGCAGTCGCCGCTGCAGTGGAGAGAGCTGTCCCCCTCTTCGTGACTCACTCTACCCGCCTGGCATGATGGGACTCGATGTGACATCACTGACACAGAAGCGTGACCACTCTGGCACAGGCCAGCTTAGATTTTTTTTTTTCTCCCTCTTGAATGCCGCTCTCTGAATGCTATGCCTATTGATATTCTTTTGTGATATATTGAATCTACATAATTTTGTATATTGAATCTACATAATTTTGTAATCTTTATGATGATACTACATCTACTGTCTGTCCTGTCATCTGATGCAAAAATGTAATGAGACCAGGCAGACAGGGGGCGCTGTGGCGCAGCGTGCTAAGGCCCCCACATTTGGGCTTGCGAGCGCACCCACCGGGACCCCGGTTCGAATCCGATCCTCCCCTGTCTCTCTGTCCCATTCTCTTCCTGTCACCATCTTCGACTGTCCTGTCAAATAAAAGCATAAAAGAACCCCTAAAAAAATATTTAAAAAGAGAACAGGCAGACAGTGCTGGGTCGCCAGAACTTCACATGGCAGAATTGACCTTGACCACAAACCACTCTCCACAGAGTGTGCAGCCCCCGATATCTCATGTGGGAAAAGTGCATGGAGCACAGTCACGTTCACCAATTAGGCTACCAGATAATGGCTCCAAAACAGCTGGTGAGGGGCGGCAAGAATGCCATTTTGACCAGCCTCACGGGACTGCTTTAGGTGTGTTTTTAGAGGAGGTTTGAAACGTGCTTGATGGCAGCACTCAATCGTAATTAGACTATCTGGAAGAGATCTATCACATAGTGTATCTCCCCAAGTAGCAGCTGTTTGCCTGACACCTGCCTGCAGCTAGTTTCAGAACATTTCTCCTAGTTGTGTTTTTGAGTTCATATGGGTATCAAAATGATTGGCAACCATTAAACCAAGGTTGGTGGGAAAACTCCTCCCAACGTCTTTAGAAGTCTGTACAACACAAGCGTACGTGTCAACACATTCTATCTTGAGTCCATACACTTTGGAGAGTTGGAGACAGATGAAAACAAGCGAGTTTTGTTTGTAAGGCGAGGGCTTTTTATACACACCGATAACTGCAATGAATCATGGCAGAAATCATTCACTCCCGTCAGACACCAGGGAAAAATAACCACCAAAACAAAGGAAGGGGGGAAAAAATCTCCCTTGCAATTTGAGCACAAAATGCCACTAACAGAAAGCAAGGCTTTGTCGCTAAAACAGCAGTTTGAGGATAATTGCCAGGGAGGTGACTAGAGACTTCGCAACATGGGAGAAAAAAAACTCTGGCTGAGTGTACTGAAGCATTTCTGACAGACGGAGCACTCAAAAGCGGTGGACCTCCGACTGTGACGAGCTTTGTTGTGTGCACATGGCAGCCCCATCTTTTGCAGCATCTCTTCTCCCTTATTTATTTAATCATTGTGCATATTTAAGATAAAGACTCTACCGCCCAGAATCCCCAGTGATCCTCCCGCCGTCAGAGGAGACACTGGTTTATTATGTATACACACACTTTTTTTCCAAAAAAAAAATCTGAGCGCTTGTTTGAAGAACACAAGACCAACACTACAAGAAATACCTGCCAACTCTCTGATTGATCAAACAGAATTTCCCAGCAAAACCTGATAAATAAAAGTATGCCAAAAACAGCTTACTAACATCACACAAAACATTCTCTAACCCCATTGCTCTGAGTAAAGCCTCTGAGCACACTTACTGACAATGTCATTCACCTTTCTGGATTCTAGCCAGCTCCCCCAAGACAGCCAGCTTCTGTTTGCCAATATTTCACATTACTGTAATACATAAAGTACATGCTGGGGGCTTCTATTATTCATTCATTTTGGTCGCATCTTTGTCTCTTTTGTCTGTCACATTCCAACACAATGCTTTTCAATTAATACACACACACACACACCTTCCCTAATGTAGGTCTATAACATAAAACCATCTAGTATGTCATCTACGTGTACATGATGTTCTTGAATCGGATCTAATAGATCGGATTTAAGTAGATCGGATTAAGAGTTATTTTTAGACGTGTATACATGGCAATTTCACTTAAATGCGATTAAACGTCTGGGGAAAATAAAGCATTGCGATTGGACTGAGGACGCACGTGCTGAGTGAGCCAAATAAGGCGTGGGGGCGTGGTCGCCAAACCTCCGGGGAACTACTGGGACACAAGCTTATCTTCAGCCCGAAAATGAATTCCCTCAGTGGACTCAAGGCTGGTAAAATCCCCTTTGGGTCTGGTTCTTTCAAATGCTAGTTAGCTCCCTCCTAGCTTAGAAAAACGAACTGGTGAAAGGGTGATGTGGAGTAACTTTGTTGTGCTTAATTACTTCGTGGGGCACTTTTACATCAATATATGGAAGCCACAACATTTATAGTCGCTTAGGGACTTTAAATTAAGCAAAACTTTCATGTGAAAATCAACAGGAAGTGCCGCCATCTTTTTCTCACTGACAAAGAGCACGGGCTCTTGGCGCCATCGTGTGGTCAACGAGCATGCGTGGAACGACCGGATTTATTGTAATTCTGATTAAAAGGTTACATGACAGAGGAACGTGTTTAATCGGATTTAAAAGAGGAATAAACCACCCACTTTAATCGGACTTAAGTTTAAATCGGAATAAACTTAAATCCTGTTCGGTAAGTGTTTACATGATGTTTTTAAAGTGGAATTAAGTTTTAATGAGATTTAAAATGAGTTAAATCGGATTTAAATGCCTCATGTAAACGTACCAAATGTGCATTACTCTTGAGACACATCCAAGGCCCACTATGTATGGAGTGATGTACGACAGCCCTAAGAGGAAAGCCTCAAACCCAAAGCACCTGCCTGTCTCACCCCCCGACATCTAGGCCAAGGTGTTAGATCACTCTGTCTATTCCGCCATTGATTTCCCCCTGCACCGAAAATCATTTAAAAAGTGATAATAATAATCTGCCAAAATAGAGACGGGGGGCTGGCCTTCCTCCTCAGACAGCTCCGGCGCTCTAAATTGCCCCACCATAGCAGCTGCCTGCCTGACCCAAAAAGAGGGTTACGTATGAGCGAATCAATACACGCCGCCAGTCAGGAGTGATGTGGCCAGATACTATTATCACAGTCTAATACATCTTCATTTCAGGCCGGGCCAAGAAGACGTAACATTGGCGGGGGGGCAGGCAGGTAGGCAGGCAGGCGATGCTCCGTTGCTGAAAATGACTTGGTTGCCATTGGCTGCTCTGAGGACAGGCGTGTGTCTTAGTCTGGAAAACAGGAGCTATATGATCAAGCTCCGAGGAGCAAGAAGGAGGGGAGAGAAAAGGAAAGGCTCTCCAGAGACAATGGGACATATTGACTATGGAGAGAAATGCCACTAGGCCTGTAATGCCTTTCATTACAACGAGAAGGTTGGTGGGCTGGAATGAAGAGAGGAAGGTGGCGATAGGAAAAACAGGTCTATGAGGCAGCTCTGCTTTCTATCAGGCCCTGTGTGGCAGTTTCCAGACTGTTGGACCACACCAGTGTGTGTTTCAAAGTGAAAAGGTCTATTATGATATAATATTACGTGCATGTACATTACATTACAGTAGGCAGATGCTTTTGACCAAGCGACTTCCAAGGAGGACATTGAAGGAAGTACAGAGGGAGGGGTCAGTAGAGTATAGTATACAATTAATGTCTAACAGATGGAGAGCAGAAAAAAAGTTGTGGAGGACCTATGAAAGTGCATGTTAGGACATACCGGTAATTAGAGGTGAGTAGGCTAACCAGGCTATATGATATTCTTGCTGATATTCATAGTATGGAACTTCTTGAAACTCTGCTGATTTCTTCATCAATATTTAACCAACTATTTTCCAATATTGTAAACCACAATAACATAGGCGAACGAAATGCAAAACATGTGGAATGACGCGATGTTACAAACGGCCTGCTGCTTACAATAAACATTTCATAACTTATCCAGTTCCGGGTATTACCACAGCCTGTTTAGATGTTATATATTTATAACGGTAGTAACTTACCTCTCTGTCGGTTCATATTAACTTGAACAGCGATACTATATACAATTTATATACGTCACATAATGTGCTTTGTAATGTATCGTATTATTCTACACAGTCACTTGACTCGTGGTCTTAAAAGCGACTATCTGAAAGTTATCCAAAACTTCCCGGTTGTTAGCGATGGCTAAATAGTTTTCTGCTAGCCTAACAACAACCCCAACTTACCACTGAATTCTTCATTGTTGATTTCACCGTAAATCCTTCGGTTTTCTGCAGTTCGTCCCTGTCCTTAGTTATGTCTAATGGTCTCATTTTTGTGCACATGGGTACAGGTTTAAAATGCCTTTTATACGACCTCACTGTTATAAACGCAGTGTTTGTAAACACTAATCTAACACACCACACTCCTCACTCTGTGTAGGGTTGCTAAGGATCCACTTAGAAGACGCGCTGTGGTTGCTATGCACAGGACGTCAGTTCAGCACCTATCGCCATGGCAACTGCATAGCCTGAAGCAGAGAGCGCCATGGTTTGTGAATCACTTTTGAAAGTTACAAATTGGCCATTTAAATTCTTTCCTTGGTAGGTCGGGTGGACTCTATACCTTTTCGCTTTTCTCTACTTTTTAACGTCTGCAGTGGAGGACAATTTTGTGCCACGTCTTTGTGCTGAGTCATTTCAGTAAGCAGCAAGAGGGAGTGACACTTTTTAATCTCTTGCAGCCCTTCTGGAGTTTTCCTCCGGAGACCTGCTCAGTTATTAATCTTCCTGGGGAAGGCAATTTCTCTAAGAGCCCCTGTTTACTTTTGATGGTCCCATTGAGAGGGACAGTTGCTGTCAGTAGAGGGACCGTAAACAAGGGAGAGAGGAAGCAGGCTGCCTGGGCTGTCGCTGGTGGTGATCTCGTGTAGCATTCCAAACGACGCATTATGATAAAGTGATATTTTTACCTTGACGGGTGATTAAAATGATTCCCTCCTGTGAGAAACAATTTCTGGCATTTTTCTTTTGCTGTTTAGCATCTCACATGATGGCAGTCCTTGATAGGCTTCAAACTAACTGACTGCCTGGCATTTCCATTCCTACATTTCAGAGATATAGTCAGGGTCAATTTTCCCAAAAGATGAACCCTGAAGGCAAATTGTGTTAATTTTTGGTATACAACTGATTTAGGGGTATTCAAGGGTGCTGAATCCAAATCTGTTGTATACCGGGCGCAAAAATGTACGGAAATGCCTCAAACGGGCAAAATCCAATACGGCCGCCGACACCAGGTTAAAATCTCGCAATCCCTTTTCTTTTTGACTATACAAGGTATGAATGTGAAAATAAGACTTATTTTTATGTTTTCATATATGGGGAACCCCATTCTGTCATCAGATTTAAGGTCAGATTTGAAGAAAATGCTTATATAATTGGCTGGCAGCTTTTTTAAAACAGGGAGCCTCATATTGTCAACGATTTTTAGCATTATGATCAAACTTTCAAGATCCACAGAAAATAATGTCTGATGTCTTTGTGAACACCAATACTACCACAAACTGCACTGAACTGTCTACTTTCACCTGAAAAAAGAAGTTTGTGTCTACCTATTTCCATTCTTTAGTTACTGGCAGTAGAACATGGGATGACGCCTCTAAAAAAGCACTGATTTCTGACCCAAAAATAGTACACTTCTGTGTCCATATTTTTTCTTTCAGGACAAAGTTATATATAGTATTTATATTTATAGTGTTCATGTTTGGTATACAGCATTTCCATGGGTTTTGAAATATGCTCAATTCAAATCTGTCGTATACCAGCCTCAAAAAATTCCTATAATGCCTCAAAATGAAGGAATCCAATATGGCCGCTGTCACCAGAGATATACATATCTTTGATTAAACAAGGTGAACTCTTAAAAACATTATGTAGCTATATGTTTTCTTTTCATACATGGGGAAATAATGTATGTAATCAAATTTAATATTATAATCAAAGGTAGTCAGTGTAGTCAGGCAGTTCAGTGTAGTCTGAATTCATGTTTACAACCATTGTTTTTCATGCCAATTAACTGACAGGCTAATTTCTATTGAAATGTTTTGTCTTATTTCAATTGCTTATGCACAATGAAATGTGTTCACCTCAGCCCACCTCTTCCATTATGACAAAATTATACACAGATAAGTCTGTATGCCTGAATGTACCTTCATCTAATATGAATATCTAGTTTTGGGAAGTTATTGTCTGCTGATTTTATTGCCTTGTTTAGATTAAATCCTTGAACGGTAGAAAGGTGAAAGGTGGAACAAAAGACAGGTTGATGTCATTGTGAAATATTTACTTTCTTGATAGTTAGGCTATCTCCAATCATTATCAAGCTCCTCCTACTCAGTGATTTGGACACTACATGTTTAGACACTACATAACACCAGGCACTACATTGTAATTTTGCTGCAGATGTAGCGAAAGCAATGGAATTGTATAGCAGTGATTAGTCCTAGTCATAGAGTCTTTGCTATCTACATCAGAAGCCACACAATGGCATATTGTGCCCCCTCATTATCAAGCCAATGTACTGAGGCAGGATCACATACTACTCCACCCTGTCCTCCTGTCAGTCACTGAAACGGGATGGATGAAATTGAATGGGGCATTAGTCCCACTACTCCTGTATCTGCCATTCACGAAGCATGAAAAGACATCACAACTTGTGCTCGCCCCAAGGAGTGCCTCATCCCCCTCTGGATCTGCAAGAAGAGGCATGGAGTACATGGAGTCATTCAGTTGCTGCAAATAAGATAAATTTGTCTTGGGCATACATAGCTGTCGCATTTAAGCGAACAACTCCTTCAAAATCACTGGAGAGGAGGAGAGGTAATTGAGAATAAGTTAACCTAGGGCTCTGACTTCTACTCCAAAGGGCTTGGATCATAAGTGGGACAGTCAGAGCACACCCACAACCCTAGTGATATCACGCTGCCTTCCCCTTACTTGCACTTCACCCCCATGGTGTCCCTCACACAACTGTGCTTCTCTCATCCAGTGTGCTCCATCATCTAAGCTTCACCTATCACTTGGTTCCCTCACATGGGATTACAACTCCATCACGTACAGTAGATAACCTATAATCCTGGGCAGTCATGGGTGAGCGGTTAGGGCGTCAGACTTGCATCCCAGAGGTTGCCGGTTCGACTCCCGACCCGCCAGGTTGGTGGGGGGAGTAATCAACCAGTGCTCTCTCCCATCCTCCTCCCCTGAGCATGGTACCCACCGCACTGCTCCCCATGGGGCGCCACTGAGGGCTGCCCCCTTGCACGGGTGAGGCATAAATTCAATTTTGTTGTGTGCAGTGTTCACTTGTGTGCTGTGGAGTGCTGTGTCACAATGACAATGGGAGTTGGAGTTTCCCAATGGGCTTTCACTTTCTTCACTTTTTCATCCTTCGGATTCGCCCTGATCACAAACCACAATACCGTAGAACCAATCAGGATCACTGATTTTTCAGAGATGTGACACAGTCAAAATGTATGGTGGTGAGAAGTTACAGTTTTTCTCGATTGGTTTGGCTAATTTCTCGAAACTGAGATGACATTCTCAAAACAACACGGACAAATCCCCAAACCAACTTGCAATTTCCCAAAACAGAATGGCATTTTTCATTGCTTTCATCAAATATCAAATGCTTTGTACATGTCTCAAATGTTTAGTACATCTCTGCAGATGGATATGTACAAATACCCTTCAGTTGACACATTCAGCATACATTTAGCACATTTTCCAAATGAATTGACCTTGCTTATCTAAACGAATTAGACAATTCTCAGTCTAATGGTTGCCCTCTCCAAAACACGTCAGCATTGTGTAAGTCATCGTATGCAAAGTGGTCTACGCAATTCCCAAAACAGTCAAGGACATCATATTTTAAGAATTGCATTACATAGTAAATTCATGACAGTGTTCAACAGGTCAGATGGTATTGTAACTTTACTAGTTAGTGGAAAATAATTTTACAACCGTGTATACTACAGTTTCCTCTGTTATTTGGCTAATTTCATGACACTTTTTCAAACGACATTCTGTTTTGAACAATTGCTAGTTGCTTTGGCATTTGTCCATGTTATTTTGAGAATGTTATCTCTGTTTTGAGAAATGAGCCAAACCCATGAGAAACCTGTGATATATGGGCATTACTTTCTGTATATGAATTTACAGTAAAGAAAGTTACTGATAAATGTCCTTGGTAAATTATCCGTGTTGTCAAACTTCAATGGTTTCACTCACTTTTTCATTTTTATACATAGTCGAAATCTGTTAGCTGAACGTAGATAAAACACCTAACCATTTTGACTGGCAGTGCTTACACAATGGCAAAGGGACAATGTATTTTGGGGGTACTGATGATATATGTTTAGTTTTGACACATGGGTAAACTGTTTTTGGGGTGATATGAGCGAGTGATGAGGATCCATGTAGTTATGCTGAACCATCCAGTTTATTTTGACAGAAGGACTAAATGAATGCAAATGAGCCAAAGCAATTGAGAAGGATCTATGCCATTTTGATGGTACTGACTAGTTAGTGCTGATGCAAGAATGAGGTGTTTTGGGAGGTATATGACATTTTGCTAGTTATCTGAACTGTTTTGCAGAAGTGTAAGAATGTTTGGCCAAATGACCCAATGATTATAGGAATGTCATCTCAGTTTCAAGAAATGAGCCAAACCAATCGAGAAAAACTGTAAATAAGTGAAAAAGTAGTTCTTTCAGCAACAATGACTGCTCCAATTAGTCACTTTTCGAATCTGTGAATAGTTATAGCGCAGCTCAGACAAATGTGACACAAAATGTGTCATAAGTGCAAGGATTTCTTTAAATAACTCCACTCTTTTGGACCTCTATGCCTATGGCGTAGCTCCAGATGGAAGTTGCTGTGGCCAGCAAAAGGTGGTAGTCTGGTATACAGAGAATAATTTCTGTATCTTTGAATGCAAAGAAAACCAAAGAGATAATTGCGGCCTTCAGGAGGCACACCTACAAGAGGAAAAAAGTTAGCCCCTCTCTAATCCTCCTGCTGCATCAACAGAGCTAAAACATTATCTAGGACAGCCTCCAACCGGGTCCTCAGCTCTTTGCCTTGCTGTCCTCTTGGTACAGGTGTGTCAAAGCAAGGACCAAACAACTCAACAAAGGGCCATAACCACATTTCACACGCACATGCACAGAATGACCATTCATTGGTATCCCTCAATCCAATGATCTCTTTCCATCCATCTGGTGTTCTGCAATAGACTAATTGATACAGCACAATGTAAAATAGTTGTGTTTGCAGAGTGGGCCACCGCTACTGTAATATCTACATTGAGCAAGACAATCGATGCAATAACTCTTGGATACCAATGAGTATGACATGAGTACCAATACATGAGTATGTCCTCTGTGTATATATTCACACACACACACACACACACACGCACACACACGCACACACACACACACACACACACACACACACACACACACACACACACACACACACACACACACACACACACACACACACACACACACACACCCCGTATGCACTCCCTGCTCTGTTCATGGTTTTTTTTGGCACTACTAATTGTATATTCTGCTCACCAAAACTGTTTTGTGAATTAAATGTGTGCTCTGAAGTGTGTTGCTTTCAATCTCATCGAACATGTGCATAGTGACAAACACCATTCTATTCTATTCTATTCTATTCTATTCTATTCTATTCTATTCTATTCTATTCTATTCTATTCTATTCTATTCTATTCTATTCTATTCCAATCTATTCTATTCTACACATCAGCTCGCCACTCGATCCTCCTTTATTCATAGATTGAATGAGCACAGCAATAAAATTGGCAAACAGTGATTTCCATTGTAAAGTTGTATAAAAAGAATTATTTAGGCAGACTCGTGTGTGCACTTACTTTTATGGTTGAAAAGATGGGAGCATGGGACGTGGTTTGAGATGGAAACATTTCATCATGGTATAATGACTCAATTATTGAATTGAAATCTGCCTGAGTGTATATTAAAGCGCCTGTATACGTACGTATGTGTACGTTGGTGTTCCAATAAGAATGTCTTCTCTGCCACACTTGTGTGTGTATGTACTCTCTCAATGTGTGGTCCGTCCGAACATTGCAATGTTATGCTTGATTGTTATTTACATTAAGAGTGGCGACAGGGTGGGGATGAGGGAGTGAATGTAGTGTATGTGGGTAGTAAGTGTTGTCTCTTCAGTGACAGTGTTCGTATTGTAATGGACTCTACCGGGGGCCTATTCGAAAACAAGATAATTTAATGCCGGATTAAATTGAAATAGGGGAAATATTCCAATATAAATGATCAATTTATTAACAGTCTTAAACATGTATGCAGGTCTAAATCATGTGTTTTCATCCAAATCTTAAACCCGAGCACAGCAATGAATTCCCCATGTATGAAAACCTATAGCTGGCATAATATATTTAAGAGATGACCTTGTTTAATCACAGACATGTACTGTATATCTCTGGTGATGGCGGCCATATTGGATTCCTTCATTTTGAGGTACTATGGGATTTTTTGAGCCTGGTATACAGCAGATTTAAGTTAAGCATCTTTCAAAACTCATGGAAATGCTGTAAACCAAACATGAACACTAAAAAGACACTTTATCCTGCAAGCAAAAATATGGACACAGAAGTGTAGCATTTTTGGGTCAAAAAACAGTGCTTTTTTGGTGGTGTCATCCCATGTTCTACTGCCAGTAACTAAAGAATGGAAATAGGTAGACACAAACTTCTTTTTTCAGGTTAAAGTAGACAGTTCAGTGCAGTTTTTGGCAGTATTGGTGTTCACAAAGACATCAGACATTATTTTCTGTGGATCTTGAAAGTTTGATCATAATGCTAAAAATCGTTGACAATATGAGGCTCCCTGTTTTAAAAAAAAAAGCTGCCTGTCAATTATATAAGCATTTTCTTCAAATCTGACCTTAAATCTGATGACAGAATGGGGTTCCCCATATATGAAAACTTAAAAATAAGTCTTATTTTCATATTCATACCTTGTTTAGTCAAAAAGAAAAGGGATTGCGAGATTTTAACCTGGTGTCGGCGGCCATATTGGATTTTGCCCGTTTGAGGCATTTCCGTACATTTTTGCGCCCGGTATACAGCAGATTTGGATTCAGCACCCTTGAATACCCCTAAATCAGTTGTATACCAAAAATTAACATGATTTGCCTTCAGGACCTTAAATAAGCACATTTTCTGAAATTCTGCCTAGACTAATAGGCCTAAATTCAAACACACTGCTTTTCATGTTAGGCACCAACAAAGGCTGTAGGCCTACCTTGCTGACTAATGATGGGTGTGCAGTCTATATGTGTCACTGTATGTTTTATCATTATTCAATTTCTTCCTTCTCTGTTGGCCTCTGCCTTTTTATCAAACAAAGACGAAAAATAGAAATAGTAGAGAGAGAGAGAGCTGCCACTGTCACCAAGCAGTCGGCTGTGCTGATGTGATGAATCGCTGGTGCTGTTGTCCGCCGTGTCTTCATCATCCCCCTTGCCGGTTTCATCTCTGGCTCATTTGCCAGGCAGGCCACCGCCTTGCCCCAGCAGCCATGGCAGCGAGCACGGCAGCAATTATGACATCGTTAAAAGCAGGATGCGTTTGGAGAAACAAAGGCTCAAATGAATCCTGAAAAAACACATGCATGGAGACAAAGAAAGAGGAGGGTGAAAAGAAGGGAGGGATGGAGACAGAGAAATAGAGAGAGAGAGAGAGAGAGAGAGAGAGATGGAGGGAGAAGGGGAGCCAAACAGCAGGAAAGTGAGGAAATGGTGTGTGTGCATGCCAATTACTTGGCTCTAAATCGTTTGACAGGGCCATCTATTAGGCTGTCATTTGGGGCCCGGGGGTGATGCCTCATCTGTCGCCATCATGAAGTGCGAAGTGTGGATGGAAGCGCATGAGCAATGTGCCATGGGGTGGCTCCCTCCAACACGCAGCCTCACCACCAGCAGTATGGAGCTAGCTAGGGCTGCCGCCTCTTATCTGTGCAAGAGAATGTCGGCTCTACGGGATTTTCTGCTCACGGCCTAATCCGCCCAGAGTAGAAGAAGGGGGTAATTAAACCGTGATAGTGTGAAGACTTTTCGAGGGCTTGAATCAGACATTTTAATGCCGTTATTGTGTTTTTTGTTCGACTAATTATTGAATTGTACTCTGCTTCTATTGTATTGCATTGTGTTGAATTGTATTAGCTTTTTTTTCGATAAGAGTTTGTGTGGGCTGTGCGCACCGTAGGTTTCTATTACTTCTTCTCTGATGCACAGTGCATTGCAGGTTCACAGGCGGTTCACCTCCTTTCACAAAGACCTGCTGCTGTAATCTGCCGGAGTGCAGAGGTTGGTGTATCGATGATACCTGATATGGGTGCAGAGAGTCAGACAGGGAGGCAGCTGAAGCAGACTGAGACTCAGACACACTGCATTGATCATCATAATCTAAGATAGTCCTTTTCCCTCCTATACCCTCTCATAGAGCTTAAGACTAGCGTGTGATGGGCCCTGCCATGGCCATCCCGTAGTGCACTCGCCTGCCATGCGGCTGACCTGGGTTCGATTCCCGACTCTGGTCCTTTGCCAACCCCACCCCGTCTCTCTCCCCATTCACTTCCTGTCTACCTCCCGTACTGTCCTGTCCATAATAAAGTCTAAAAAGACCAACAAAATATCTTTGAAAAAGAGAAAGACAGCTTGTGATGAAGCTAGCTATAACAGCACACAAGGCACAAATTACAAGATGGCCGCAATCAGTCAGTGAATTTTCCCCTTTCGCAATCCTGTTAGTTACCAGTGCAATGACATGAAAGTAGCATTGTTTGCATTGTCAAAAAATCCTTAATTCTCTTGTTGATATCATATTTTTCAGTAGTTAAACATACACTGCATGGAAAATAATGACATATGAAGTAAACATGCTTGGCCGATTTTAATTTACTAATCTGGAACAAAACTTTGAAAACAAGTAATCCTCTCCCCCTGCTGCCTACCAAGATGAGAGCTTTTGCTTTTTTCCTACCCCGCACATGTCATTCCATTATCGCCAGGCTGACACATTTCCTTCTGAATGATGTAGTGACAGTGTGCACACACAAACACACACACACACACACACACACACACACACACACACACACACACACACACACACACACACACACACACACACACACACACACACACACGTCTGTCGGTCTCAGCATTCCACAGGGATTCCATCCACTGTCACATTAAGGCATGCACTAAGTAACCTTGAACTTGTGAATGTTCACAGTATTAAGCCCTCAAGGGGGTTCCACAGTAGCGCTTTACTTTCTTTTTTTGTAACGAGCACAAACGTGGGAGGCAGCCCTCCTTTATGCACACTCTTTCACTCACTCACTCACTCTTTGGCTATCTGTTGTCATTCACACATACAGTATACACAGGGGAGGAAGCCAAGGAAGAGAGAGAGACAGAGAGAAAGACAGAGAGAGAGAGATGCAGCGAGACAGAGACGGAAGAGAGATGTGACAAGCAAGAGAAAGGGAGAAAAGGGGAGAGAGACATGGAGCAAATGGTAAAGAGAGGGAGAGAGATGCAAGGGACAAGCAAGAGAGACGGAGAGAAAAAGAGAGCAAGATAGAGGGAGAGAAAGAGAACGAGCAAGCATGAAAGAGAGACAGAAAGAGGCTTAAGCCCAGCATGGCTATGCAAACACAATTTTGTTGTCACTTGAGCAAAAAAAGGCGGCGTGGCTGGCTGTGGTTAGCTAACAGCTGCTGCCGGGGCTCAGCACAAAGCGGGCTGATGAGACCAGACAGCCGTTTATGCGGCCTTTGTATTGCTATGAAAAATCCCTGCATGAGGAATGACATGGGGGAGCCAATCAGACACTTGGCAGTGGAAGCCAGCCGTTCGGGCCCCCATTCCATGCTCATCACACACAAACACACATGCACACGCGTAGCATCACACCCGCACACACAAGCACATGCATGCACACAGACATCATGAACACTCATGCACGTATATGCACACAGGGCTGCTGACAGTTTTTGTCGGGCCAGGGGCAAAGACATTTAAAAGGGCCCCCGATCCAGTACATAAAATGTAATGAGGACCCAATTGTGCCCCCCCCTCTCTCCCTGGGCCCGGGACATCTGACCTCTTTGTTCCCCCTGTCGGCATCCCTCTGCGCACATGAACACATGAATACACACGTCCGTGCCCACACACACATAAGCACTTCTCTCGTCTGAGGGAATTTTGGACATTTCTTGCCATGCTTGTTACTGGGCTTCAGTCTCCACAAAACCACCATACACACACACACACACACACACACACACACACACACACACACACACACACACACACACACACACACACGCACACACACACACGCACTTTCCCTTCTCTACCCCTCTCAGTTCATGTGCCCCTCCTCCTCTCCTCCACCTACCCCCCATCACCTCCTCACCCCCTGCAGTCACAGCACACCTTGCCTTGACTAATTGCTTCAGAAGTGGGACGCATCCCTATTTGTACTGGGCTGAGGGGAACAGATGGCGTTTAAGTAAAATATTATTAACACCTCCCCTCATTTCGAGCCTCGCTGCACGGCAACAGACACTCATCACACACTTAAATCACTGCTCAAGATCAAAGTGGTTACGGCGGTTGCACCAGCGCTCGGGCTGCGGAATACGCACAAGGGTTTTGGAGTCCTTTGTAGAAATTTGCTCATCGTTTCTGGACAGACATAAAAAATGTCTGCAGCGCATTGGCTTATTTTAAGTATTTCTGCTGGTTAGTGATGCTGAGTGCACTTGCATTATTACCATTAAGTACAAAGAGGTGAATTTGTTTTTTTATTTTAGGGAATTGTTTATCCAGGAAATGCCTTGTTAATTGGGAGACCTAGCATAGAGAGGCCTAGCCATAATAGGTAATTCTACCAATAACTAGATAATTCACCTAGTGAATTAAATGCCCAAGCATGGCCCAAAATAAAATATCTGTATATGCAACGAATCAAACTGTCCCCAAAATATGGTCCTGCCGTGGCCTAACGATAGGGCACTGGGTTACCACGCTGGCAACCCGGGTTCGATTCCGGCCTGGGTCATTTGCAGATCCTTCTCTGTCTCTCTCTCCCCTCTCATTTCCTGTCTCTCCTCCACTGTCCTGTCAAAAATAAAGTCATAAAAGCTATATACTGTATATACAGCAGAGGCGATTCCTCTTTGAGTACAAGGGAGGCGCCGCCTCCTGTCCAAAATCACGGAGAATAGTATGTATACAGTATACTGTATATATAAAAAACTTTCCCCAAAACATGACATGGCACCCCTTGATGGCTAAAACAAACCAAATGAACCGACTGTTCCCTCTCGCTGAGAAACATGGCACTGACATTGTGTGGTTGCTATGGCTCAACTGTCTTGTGTGAAATTGTGTTGTTAGAGGCTCAGCTGAATTATGGGGGGCAGAGGGAGTCTGACAACATTACTTTATTATGAGGCCCTAGGCAGCCATGCTTTAGCAATTCTGGGAAAGGCTTGTGTGGAGAAAAGTAGAACAACATTAAAAGAAAACACCAAAGTGACATGGCACAGCCACATTGCCCATAAAATGCCTTACAAAAGTTCCACTGATGTTGCAAACATGAAGGTCTTTTTCTTCACATGGACTTTCATAATTGCACTGAAGGGGATCGCCTTTGCAAGTTTGTTAATTTTGCAGCACTATCAACTCTTTTTTTTAGTAAAATAAACACTAGGAGTGCTGAATACAACTCTGTGAGTGTTGCATTAGCACTGCAACAGGGTGCTTCTGAACTGCGGCCCACAGCTGCATGGGGTGGCGATTGGCTTTAGTCTCAGCAGTGACTTCAGGAGAGAGCTGCTGCTGCTGCTGGTTGTGGTTGTGTGGCTGGGCGAGGAACCGGCTGTTTTTGCCTGCCTGAATAGAGATATTTGGAATAGAGGTCAGTCCTTTGAGTGAGGAAAAATAAATCCATGCTGTGGATTTGTGTTGTGGATGCAGTTACAAAAACAACAACAAAATGAAACGCTGCAATAAAACCCGCACGGTTTCATCAGGCAAACCCAAGACACAGTGAGAACAGCGGTCTGTCTGTCGTCTATCTTTACTGTTGCTTTTGGTCCTCTTTTTTATTTCCCAGAGTCTTATTTCAGAAGTGCATACAACAAAACAACAGGGTGTGTGTGTGTGTGCAGAGCCGGCCCGCCCAATACGCTCACTACGCTCGCAGCGTAAGGCCTCGCGCGACCCGTTACGTCACTGACGTTGACAGTTTAAAAAAAGAAAACCGCGAAATGATTTCATTGTTTATTAGTGATTCCGTCACACAAAACGTGAAACGTCCAATGTGAAACGACATATTCCCTGCGGAAACGACATATTCCCTGCGGAAACGACAAAAGAAAAAGAAAATTCATGACAATGAGCGACAAGAACAGCAGTCAGGTAGGCAACGTAACTCCTCTGTTGTTACGGTTATGCTTCCACCAAGGACTGTATCATTGGCTTCCACTCATTGTGATCCTTCTTCTGTGGCTAATTTCGTATGGAGCAGAAGTGTCAATGGGCTTTTGTATTGCACAACAATGCCGGGCTAAAAAGTGCCCAGGTCTTCGATACATGTTGTAAAAAGGGGGATACATGTTGTAAAAAGGGGGATTAACGTTTTACTGTTGTTTTAAAAGGTAGAAGTTGTTGAGAACCACAAGCTGAGTAGCGTTTCGTTTAGCTTGTGCAATTAGTTCAACTGAATCAACAGGTAGCCTAGGCTAGAGAGAACGTGAGAGGAAAGGGTGGTGTTGTCAACGTTTTACTGTTGTTTCGAAAGGTGTACTAGTTGAATCATAATCTGACGAGCCGTTCGTTTAGCCGATGAAACGTCAGTGCAGTCGAAGCAACGAAGGTGGGAGAGAGAAGGGGTGCCCTTTCTGTGTGTGTGTGGTGTGTGTGTGTGTGTGTGTGTGTGTGTGTGTGTGTGTGTGTGTGTGTGTGTGTGTGTGGTGTGTGTGTGTGTGTGTGTGTGTGTGTGAGAGAGAGAGAGAGAGAGAGAGAGAGAGAGAGAGAGAGAGAGAGAGAGAGAGAGAGAGAGAGAGAGAGAGAGAGAGAGAGAGAGAGAGAGAGAGAGAGAGTGTGAAGCAGAACAAGTATAAACTCATCCTCCCCCCCTGGATCAGACGAAATCATCTTTGGACACTGAATTAGAGGGCAGATTGAGCTGTAGCCACAGACTCAGTGTAGTTATTGGCCATTAGCTGTTGACAGCCAGCCCATATTTGCACCAAACAGGAGCCTTTGCCAAAACTGGGCCGGCTGTCTGCCAGTCTTGAGGGGTTTTTTTTTACTACATACAGAACAGTATAAGACTTATGAAAAACACAGGTGATGACCCTGTGGGTGGAGAGAGAGAGAGAGAGAGAATTGGACAGAGAGAGTGAGGAGCAGGGATAGAGGATGATGGCGTAGATGGCAGAGTGAAGGGGGGTGGGGGGGGGGGGGGGGGGGAGGGAGAGAGAGAGATGGAGGGATGAGCTGCGGGCCATCTGGGCCCAGAGGGGGGATGCTGTAAATGCACTTCACCAGAGATGGAGACCAGAGGAGCCAGAGGTGTTGATAAGACCGACCTGACAGAGACACAGAGGAGGAGTCGTGTGTGTGTGTGTGTGTGTGTGTGTGTGTGTGTGTGTGTGTGTGTGTGTGTGTGTGTGTGTGTGGGTGGGTGTGTGTGTGTGTGTGTGGGGGATGGGAGTCATGTATGACAGAAGGTGGGGGGAGTAAAAAAAAAGAGTGGGTGAGATACTGTATAAGAGGAAGGAAGAAGGTAGACAGACAGCGAAAGATATGTAAGACGGGGGTGAGAAAGAAAGAGACAGGAGGAAAAGTAAGACGAACAACAGAGACAAAGAAAATTGAAAGAGGTGAAAGGAGAGCAGAGAGCAAATAAATGAGAAACAGTAGAAGCAGGGGGAGGGAAGGGCAAGAGGAGCAGAGAGAGAGAAAGATAGAGAGAGATTCTAGGACCTACAGTAAAACAGCATGGGGACACTGAAGCTTATGCTGAAGCTGATTCTCGTTTCTAGGCATTTTTTTTAACAGTGTAACACACGTGGCCCTTGGTGTCCCATAGGAAAAAAAGATCTACATATGAATAGTTCAGATGCAAAACCCCCTAACTCTATTTCTGAAGACCTGCACTTCTATATTTTTAGGTAACCCCATTGTTGGTTTAGTTTACATTCATGTACTTGATAATACATATAAATAGTTATATTACATAAATAAAATGTAAAAATATGCAATTTTGATAGCTTTGTATTAAATAAACATGAATTAAGATTATTTTCTGAAAGGGCACTTAGGGGGTTTTGCATCTGAACTCTTCATATACAGTATATGGTAATAATAATAATAATATAATGGACCAGCTTGATAGTACCGTATGTGTCATATTCAGTTCGTAAGCAATAGAACTCATACACATTATGTGTGCCTTACTTTTGAAAGGAAACTCCCGTTGTCATTGTGACACAGCACTCCCCAGCAAACAGCAAAGATTCTAAGACTATAGTATTATCCAGTCTCTCTGGCAAACAGTGTCACTGCACACACAGAAATTGCACGTATGCCTCACCCGTGCAACGGGGCAGCCCTAAACGGTGCCCAAAAGGAAGCAGTGTGGCGGGATGGTACCATGCTCAGGGTATGTCAGTCATAGAGGAGGATGGGAGAGAGTACGGACAGAGATGGTTTCTAACACGGGTTAATAACTCCCCCATCAACCTGGCGAGTTAGGAGTCAAACCGGCAACCTTTGAGCTACAAGTCTAAGCACTTGCCCATGACTCACACAGGTATATGAGGAAACTGAGGAATAGGCTACTTTTGTTGTACCGTATGTGCCATGTAATTATTGCATAATACTCCATGTAGGAAACATTTAGTAAGTTTTCACATGTGTGTTCAGTTGCATATAACCCTCAACGCTCAGGAATGACCTGCCGTGGACAAAATAATGAGCCCATATATGAACACATTATGCACACACACACACACTCACACACCCAGACAGAAAGGGAAAAAATAAACAAGGAAAGAGAGACATAGAAAGTCACGTCACAGAAATAAGAACCAAAGAAATGTTTCATCTGTCACAAACAGTGAAACAGGAAACAAACGGGCGCTAACCATGTAGCTGTGGCGCACAGCACAGGATCATTATTGGCAATTTATCAGGCAGGCCGGTTGCATTTGCACACACGCGGTGCGGT
>NC_085875.1:22509615-22519615 GCF_034702125.1 Engraulis encrasicolus
CATATTTGTGGTGATTACCCCGCAGTATAGTTCGTTAGTCCTTATTTTTGGCTGTTAATGTGGTGGTTCTATGTTGAGTCTGTGGAAAGACAGCCGCTTTAGGAACAACCTAATCTCGCTGAAAGGCGGGGCTGCCATTTAATTCCTGGTCCTCCAATCGCGTAACTCTCCCTTCTGTATGGCTCTGACCCTCGCTGTCCATGCTGTCTTTCAGATCGAAATGATGGTGCAAAGCAGCATGGGATTTCCCAGGGAGAAATATGGGTAAATAGGGATGGTCGCGAGGACTAATGCCTCTTTTCCACTGCTGGTTTTCTGGTAGGCTGGCCTACAGCGCGACACAGTGCTACTCAGCCGCCACTTTTTGGTCTTCGATTGAGCTGTGTCGTGCCCAATCGAAAAGCAAAAAGTGAAGTCCGAGTCACGCTGTGTCAAGCTGTAGGCCTATCAGAAAAACGGCATTGGAAAAGGGGCATAAGTGTTGAAATCCAGCCTGGCTCATTTCCTTACCTCCCAACCATTTCCCGTCTTCTCTCTACTGTACCAGAGATATTCTATAGAGATATGCCAACATAATAGGTTTCTATGGGCACCTAACGCGACCAGGTTCCGGTCTGCTTAAAGGGGCGTGTCATAATGCTCCTACAATGAATAGAACAGTCCTTAGGTCTGCCTAGGTCTGCCTAAGGGGGGCCATAATAGAACCAGGAAACAATGGGCCAATGGAACCTTTCTCTCTCTACTCTCTCTACTGTAATGCCCTATCCAATACATGTAATGGCACACAAGAATGTTGGAGACGTTTGGAACAGAGGATAAGGAGGATGGTGAAGCAGGGAACAGGGTGGGGTGTTGATACTCGTGTAGTTTGAGCCCAACTTTACTGACAAATTAACAGAATGTACTGTGTGAGGATGTTTGGGCAAGAGAATGAGGATGGTGGTGCAGGCGGGTATGGGTGGGGGGGGTTGTATTGTGGGAGGGTGTAGGTCCACTGAAGGGTGTGTGTATTGTGGGAGGGTGTGTGTAGGGTGTGTGTATTGTGGGAGGGTGTGTGTAGGGTGTGTGTATTGTGGGAGGGTGTGTGCAGGGTGTGTGTATTGTGGGAGGGTGTGCAGGGTGTGTGTGTTGCAGGAGGGTGTGTGTGTCTCCGCTGGCAGGCCGGACAGCTGGTAGCAGCACAGAGGCTCCTCCAGGGCCACCCAGCCATCCTTACCATCATGCTAATGAGAAGCTGGGGCTCCAGCCTGCCATGCAGAGGAAGCATGCGCACACACGCGCAGGCGCGCACGCACGCACGCGCACGCACACACACACACACACACACACACACACACACACACACACACACACACACACACACACACACACACACACACACACACACACATCTGGCTGTGAGTGGACGCACAACCTCTCACAAACACACGCGTGCACGAGCGCACACACCCCCCCCCCCCCCACACACACACACACACAGCTGTGAGGATACGCTCAGCCTCTCACAAACACACATTTTTACACGCACCCAAACACACACACACACACACACACACACACACACATTCTCTTATGCAAGTGTGCACTCTCTTTATGTCTCTCTCTCTCTCTCTCTCTCTCTCTCTCTCTCTCTCTCTCTCTCTCTCTCTCTCTCTCTCTCTCTCTCTGTCTCTCTCTCTCTCACACACACACACACACACACACACACACACACACACACACACACACACACACACACACACACACACACACACACACAAAAGGACAGATTACTGCACGGGCCTACCGGGCCTGCAGGCCCAGGCCCCCAAGAGTCAAGGGGGGCCCTGAAATCCAAACCTGTATAGTTCCATTCTCATGTTGCATTAAAATCACACTTTTAACAGCTGTATTTTCACATTTTCTCAGGGAACAAACCCCCAACGACATAGGGTCTCTAACATCTGGTCTAAAACCCTAAATTATTTTGTAAATGAGCAACACCCATGGAGGGGCGTCTTTCTTGTTGTCTGGCCCAGGGGCCCATGGATTGTTAATCTGTCCCTACACACACAGAGACACACGCACACGCACACGTAGATACACATGCACATACACACGCACTCGCACACACACGCACACACACACACACACACACACACACACACACACACACACACACACACACACACACACACACACACACACACACACACACACATGTGCACACAAGTACACACTGGTGGTAATTGAGAGAGAGAAGCATATTGTGTTGTCACACCTCTGCTCTGTTCCACTGTGTGGGCTTTTGTGGTACATACTAAAGTCTCCTTAATTATTCACATTTCCCTTTGTTTGTTTCTTTCAGACAAATCCAGGATCAAATTACTACCAGTTATGACATTTAGTTTAATCCTATTATTTGTTTGTTGTTTTATAAGCAATTCAAGCAATTAGGTATTTGGTCTCAAACAATATTTTCATACAAATTGGTGCAGGAAACAATGTGTCGACTAAAGCTGAGGCACCCAATTAATTATATGAGTTGGGTCGTGTTTGTTTCTTGCGTCCACTTCAGGTGCTGTATGTGGAACAGGAGTGCGTCCAGAGTTTTTGCAAATGAGCACCGAATTAAAAGCTAAATAATATGCAGTCCCAAAGTAGACCTACAAAATGTGCAAATTATTCATACCACAAAAACTGTGTATATAAAAGGCTAATGCGCACCAGTAAACACAGTACTAGTCTTATTCCAGTGACAATGTGTTGATGTAGGAAAACATGAACTGTGTCCTGTTATCCTTGGGGTCTATTTGACCCCATTCAATGTTTAATGTCTGAAAAATACATGAAGTACATAGTTCTTTTGCTTCTTCTTTGATGACTTTTCCTAAATATATGGGGTCTATGTGAAAAAATGAAATTTCCACAAAAAATGTTTTCTCTAAGTGCTGTACACGTTTTGGTTACATCTGTGTTCCTTGGGGTCAATTTGATCCCAAATTATTATAAGTGTATTAAACATTTATGGAACATTCATATTTTGCTAATATATGTTCCCATATGTCTAGATTATGTAAAATACATTAACATTAGTTATTTAGAACAGAACATTTTGCTTTATTTAGGGCTCTGATACCTAACAATAAGTTTGATGTGGACGAGGGCCAAAACTAATTCAAGGCAACTTTTGGGCAGATGTTGCACATTTTCGCCAAGTCATGGATTCGTCTTCTTGGTGGGCTGTGTGTGGGGGTGCTAGGACTTATCTAAAGGGCTTTTTATGTCCCCAACAGAACAGCAGTAAATATCTGAGGCATAAACCGGTGCAAAAGTTTTTTCTTCACTGATTTTGTAGACATTTAAGTGGCTGGGGTCAAAATGACCCCAAGGATCACGGATGTAACCTAAATCTGAGGATAACAGGAGGGTTAAAATTTGCATTAGCATCAGCAGTGTATGTTCAAAATGTGTTGTATAACATAATACCTTGCCTTCCCACCACCACCACAATAACAAAAAATGGCCCCTAGGCCAGTGTTTCCCAACCTTTTTTGTCTCGCGTACCCCCTAAGCCTCTAAGTTGTGCCATGAGTACCCCCTAATTACTGTTCTATATCACTTTCTCTGTCCTAATGTGACTGCTCCATACATTTGTCATAGTAGTAACATTTTTCCAAGTACCCCCTGCAGTGTGCTCGCGTACCCCTAGTGGTACACGTACCCCTGGTTGGGAAACACTGGCCTAGTCCATGCCACAAAGATCTTTACCCGATCTTCCAATCCGACAATGATAGAAAGAAGGGCTGACTGGCTAGCTTGTGTGTCTCTAAATCTGGGCCAGCTTATTGACAATATTCTGTCGGTATGGGCTGCTTCGTCAGAGCTACCAATAGGTTTTTTACATATAGCAAACCCTTTTGCTAATCTATAGACACACTGTTGTAGTGTATTTTAATGGCTCAGCAGCTCTGCTTGACGGGCAGCTCATATCGATACAACATCGGACCCCTACCAAGTCCACCGCCTTAATGTGCTCTCTCTTATTCAGAGAAGAGGGACTCGCATGAGCTCTGCTGGGCAGGGGGCCCTGTGTCCACTTTTTTTGCTTTTCTTTTCTCTTTTTTTCCCTTTTTCCCTGCCTCACTTACTTCACTTTGCCTTGCCTTGCCTTAGTGCACGGATGGAGAACGAAGCCGGGGTCTGCTGCTCCATCTGGGAGTGATGGATGGCTTTATCCTGCCCAGGGGGGATAAGTAGGCAATATTAGAAACCCGCTCGCGCCACCACGGAGCACAGAGAGAGAGAGAGAGAGAGAGAGAGAGAGAGAGAGAGAGAGAGAGAGAGAGAGAGAGAGAGAGAGAGAATGAGAGAATGAGAGAGAGAGAGGGAGATAGAGAGAGAGAGAGAAAGAGTAGAGGAGGTACACTGGCACAGAGAGAAAAGACAGAAAAAAAGCAGAAAGACATGGGGAGGAAAAAAAGAAAAAGGGCAAAAAAAATTTGAAGATGAAGAAAAAGGGTGAGACGGACCAATGGAGTGGGGAAGAGATTGAGAGAAAGAGAGAGTGTGGGAGAAAGAGATTGAGAGACAGAAAAGGCAGGGAAAGAGATTGAGAGAGAAAGAGGGAGGATGATGGCAGGGGGTCCAGTGGGGAAAATGGAGAGGGGAAAGCGGAAGAAAAGCAGCATTTTTATTGCAAAGGTGGAGAGAGAGGCAGGGAGCGAGAAAGAGTATACTGTAGAAGCGAAACAGGAGGAGAAGGCAGACAGCCAGGGAGAAGGAAAGTAGTGTCAGAGAAACTAAGCTAGATAGAAAAGCAATAAGAAGACGAAAAGAAGCAAAAATAAAGATAGAGGAGAATATAGGCCTACTGTAGAAGTCAGCATCTTAATCATTGATGACATTTTTATTTGTAACGGTTTAGGGTCTTTTTAACTACACAGATGGTAAAGAAGGAAGAAATCCCCTAACAAATGGGCAAGGGTATTTTTAAACCATGTAGGATATAGAGGAAGAAGACAGACACTCACAGATACCTGGGTGAGAGTATTTTTAACTACACAGAAGGTAGGCCTATAGATAGACAAAAACCCTAACAAATGGATGAGGATATTTTTTAACTACGAAGAAGGTAGAGAAAGACAAAAAAAAACAACAACAAATAGGTGAGAATATTTTTAACAATCTAGGAGGTGAAGAAGAAGAAGAAGAAGAAGAAGAAGAAGAAGAAGAAGAAGAAGAAGAAGAAGAAGAAGAAGAAGAAGAAGAAGAAGAAGAAGAAGAAGAAGAAGAAAACAAACAAATCGGTGAGAAGCAATCTAGACAAGGGGCTTTGGACGGATCTATACAATTAACCCTCATTTAGCAGTGTGACAAACACAGAGGACGAGACGGCGCGGGAGATTAGCCACTTTACAGACACAAGGAAATGGGTCCTAATAGATCTGCCGGTGAACAGGGACACAAGCGCATGCAGCACACAGCACCATTGATCTCAGGCAGCCCGGAGCCAGGGGAGGCCTTCAAGATGCCTGATCAGAAAAAAAACAACACGGTGCCTCATTCTGCTGCAGCTGCGAAGTACACTAATAGGCAGAAGTCATGCAATACAACACAAGTAATAAGAAAGCAATAACATGGTGTAAACCGTGAAGATGACTGATCAAAAACAGGGACAAGGGAGGAGCTTAGTCTTCGGCCAATATGGCCATCACACATGTTTTTACACAGATTTGCCATGTTATATTGATGGCTTTTTAAATATTTTTTCCCAAATCTCAAATTGTCCCAAATCTTTCCTTCTTTTTGGACTTTGACTTATCCCCGGTACAGAAGAGCACCTGAGTAACAGTCTGACCTGAGTCTCCTGAACGCTCTAAGTCCTTTTGTCTCTCTCAACACAAGCCTTATTCTGTTGCTGGTGGGAGGTAATAATCAGAAGTCATGCAATAGCCTATTTGCCTGATTAGCATGACTTTCAAATCCGTTCGAGACTTGGTCTGACCAGGAGCATAACAACGAACATTCTTAATGGCATAAAAAACGGCATGGTTGACCCACCTCCCTTCGTTTGCTATTGGTCGAGGGCAGAACAGGCTGAGCCAAAGTTTAAACCAAACATTTCTCTGTGTCCCTCTTGAACACGCCTCTACCCAGGGCGGTTGGAAATGCTCAAAGTTGATCAGTTCCTGACAAAGTGGGTGGAGTTTCGCGCTGTGGAGGGAAGGGAATCTTCATGAACAAGCTCCTGGCCTGAGCTTGTGTAGCTGAGCCAAAGGTGTTGCGTCACTGCGAGGGCGGAGCCTGGGTAATAGCCTATATGAGGAATAGAAAAGGATTAACAGTACATGTAATAAGTGCATGTATGTATATGTACACTAAAGCCCGATTCGGACGGGACTTTTATTACCTATGGACCCCCGGTAATTCGGAATAATTACAGAGAATGTCTGAGTTCTTAGTCCTGTGCGAATGTGCCATGTCTGCGATTTGTGAGGTTTAATTCCGCCGCAAATTACCTACTGTATTTCGGCGAAACTCAGACGTCCTGGGGTAATTTTACATAGGCGCGCCGCCTGAACTCCCTTGTAATGTCTGTGAATTGACTAAATAACAGACGTTTATTTATCCCGTCCGAATGCGCCCCGAAAAATCACGGAGGTCCAGGGGTAATTGCGAATTACCAGGGGTTCATAGGTAATGTTTATCCCGTGCGAATCGGGCTTTAGACGTGCCGAAATATTGCTAACACTATAAACGCTTAAATCTCAGGATGGAAATGACAAAAAACAAACAGGTTCTTTGGAAAATTTAGCCTTCAAAATGACTGTTGAGAAAGCATCAAACAGTCTCATTCTGGACCAAAACAGGACCGAACAACACGACTATGCCTACTGAGTACAAGTATAGAAGTTACATGGTAAAGTCAAATGCAATGCAATAGCTAAAATAAAGCAGTGTTGTTTATATAATGTGGGCGTATAAAAATACAATATAATGAATTCACGGTGAATAAAATAATACAGTATGATGAATAGAAGGTGTGGTGTGATGTCCCACAGAAGGTCACACAGGTGGGCTGTTAGACTGAAATTGGCTCTCTACAGCTCTTCCTCAAACAAGAGAAAGGAGATATGAAAGGATTTAAGTTTTTTATATATATCCCAATTTCATTTCATGGAGGATTATCTAAATCTCTCGGATGAAATGTTACCATCCTGATCAAAAAAGTGCCTCAGTAATCATGTTCGAACAGTTGAAGCTTTGAAGATCAGCAGCGCTTCCGTAAAGCCTTTTTTAAGCACTTTTATGAGCGGTAAAATGGCAAATTAAGGTAAATGATTGATGAATGTCTAAATGTGATTTAGCCCAATCAATACAAATGAGTCTCACTAATGCTTGTTAAAGAAACACTAAGGATTTTTTTTACCTTAGAGGAACCGTGTTTTGAGTTAATGAATCATCTTCCTCAGTTGGTTGCTATGCAATTAAGTCATTACCTGTATTTCTTGACAGTTCTCTCGCTGTCTATGGACAAAATATTATTGCTAATAAATCTGGTTGTCCCTCCCTTTACCATCCATTTTTCACAAGAGCATCCATTTGCCGGGAGAGTGAACACAGACTGAGAAAAAGGAGTCAATAAAAGCTACAGTTAAGGAACAGCACTCCAAATTGTAAGGTGTCAACATCACTCCAAAATCTTTTCAGTGCTATAAAAGCTTGTATAACACTTTTGAAAGTGCTCTGCATGTCCTCCAAGAGCTGAAACTAACTTTGGAGGACCTAAGTTGTCTGCCATTATATGTTGATACATAGTATGCGTGCATCTGAATGCATTTTGGTACTTGACTGTGCATTAGATGCATTTTCAATGGTTGGATGTTTGTGCCGCTGTCTAGAACTTGCATCATTCACGTCATTTACATATAGCTTGTTAGCGTGTCAGCTAAGGTTCCAAAATCCTGATCTGATGCTGTAGTTACTTTAGTTACAATCGTGATTTTCTCATTTTGTGTGTGCGCCGCCCCCGTGAAGCGCAATGTCACATCCGATAATTTTAGTTGCCCCCGCACACTGGCGGCATACTTTACGCATCAAACAATCAGCAGGAGGATTCAACAATAGACATTAATGAGCGACTTTGACGGGGGAAAAAAACAGAACTCAATCATAATCAACAGTCGGCATTGGCAGAAGCCAGGACTGGTGTGCAGGGTCGTATGGAAAACAATGGAATCGAATGCTGGCAGAGCAGAGCAGTGCCCTGCACTTTTGTCGGAGCCGGTGAGCAGTGGTGGCCTTAACATGTCTGTGCGAATAGCGCTGGCGTTGGTCCCCAAAAAATACACCACCATGACAACAGGCCTGTCGTTCCTCTTAGCTGGAAGACTTTCGCAGGATAATTATTTGCCACTGTGCAAAGCAGCTTAGTGGTAATTCAGCAAATGACTGACCAGAATATTAAACAAATACACACACACACACCCCTTGCGCACACAAAGAGACACACACACGCACGCACGCACGCACGCACGCACACACACACACACACACACACACACACACACACACACACACACACACACACACACACACACACACACACACACACACACACACACACACATTGATGCATACATAAACAGAGTAGAGAGGGGGGAGTGACAGAAGAAAAGAAAATAAAACAAAGAAAGAAATGAACAACCAGAGCAAGACAGAGTGATAGACAGATAGAGAGAACAGTAAAAAGAAAGAAAGAGAGACAGTGATATAGAACAGAAGGGTATAAGGCTGGGCTGACCTTGGCCAAGGCAAGGGCTATTTGCACGGCGTCCCAGATAAATAAATAAGGTGTGAACGGAGGCGTAAAATGACACAGGTCCACTCTGGGCTAACAGATGCTATACTGGGCCCAGCCCAAGCCTTCGGCGCAGCTCGCTTGCTCGCTCACTCGGTGTCAATGGCCCGGCGCTTATGTGAGACAAAGCCCATTATACGCCTCCACGGAAACATCACGGTGTGTGTGACCATGCACGCCAGCCCTTCAGCTGCCACCAGTTCAGCTGCCACCGCACCGAATGACACCTGCTCACTGCCACTGGGTTAGGACACATGACAGAGATTTGAGTCTGTTGAGTGTTGAGTGTGGTGGGTTCAGTCACACAATACATGATGCACAGTAGGTGAAGATGTTTGTTCACTGGTGGAAGATGTTTGGTCACACAGGGGGCACCTACAACAGAAAGGGTTCAATCACAAAGTGATGGGGGTGGGCTTGGTCAGTCATACAGCCCAGGGACTGGTTAATATGCAGGGATCAGTAACACCAAATGGAGGACTCCTTCTCATCAGGGATTGGTCACACAAATCAGAATCGTGTGAGTGGCAGTCCAGTCACATGACAGATTGCAGTAGTATTCTATGTTTAGTCAAACAGCCTGTCACAAAGTTAAATAGGCCTACCTGCATCTCACCCAACTGCCCCAGAGGCCCGGAGTTCAAGTCTCAGCTGGGCAACTAATACGTCACTGTGGAAAATGGTGGCAGAGGTGGGATCGCATGACATGAGGACATCAAGTTGTGAGCCGTACGATGGACCACAGGATAGGTGATCATGGTGTGAAGAACCCAAGTGATGATTTAAACATGGATGAGAGAACTATGATAGGAGGTACGTGAGGGACACCTTGAATATGTGAAGTGTACAGACCTGCTTCCAGAAGCGAAGGCAGTGTGAAGGAGTGACCATCACTAGAATAGTGGATGCTCTGATTGTCACTATTTGGCATAGAGGTCAGAGCTCCTAGTGTGGTACTCACAAAACTATTCTTAAGATAAATCTTGGGGGAAAAAGTTAAGAAACAACTTAAGAATTCTGTTTGTGAATTCTTTGGGAATTCTGTTTGGGAATCTTCTTAACTTTTGTCTTAAGACAAAATTTGAGAGAAAAATAGCTGTTAAGAACTATTTTTTTTGCTAAAAGGTACACTGTGCAGGAAATGGTCAAAAAAGGTAC
>NC_085875.1:22527115-22537115 GCF_034702125.1 Engraulis encrasicolus
TGAGTGGGGACAAAGGGGTCAGTTGTCCCGGTCCCAGGGAGAGGAGGGTGGGCCCCGAAGTGGGCCTTTGTATACTATAGAATGAAAGTGGGGCCCCTTTAGATAACTTTGTCCCGGGCCCGGCCAAAGCTGTCAGCGGCCCGGGCTATACTATAAAGGCAGGGCCACTGACAGCTTTTACCGGGCCCGGGACAAAGACCTTTGAAAGGGCCTCCCAACCAATACATATAATGTAATAATGAGGACCTGATTCTGCACTCCCTCTTTCCCTGGGCCCAGGACCCCCCACCCCTATAGGTATGAAGGGGAGACATCCAGGGAGAGCCACTAATGAATAAATCAACAATGGAGAAGAATAGCTCAGCTGGGCACCGGCCCTGCTCTTCCCTATACGCTGTGTACATTTGTGAGATGGGAAATGTATTTCATGAGTGCGGATTACAATGATGATGAGTGGGAGACCGTAAATATGCTGCTTAATGGCCTTGTGTATCTGGGTCTCATTTGCACACACATGCAAGCACAAACACACACATGTGTACACAAAGAAACGTAAACACACACACACATGCATGTGAGGAGATATGCACACGCACATATACAGTATATCACGAAAGTGAATACACCCCTCACAGTTTTGCAGATGTTTGAGTATATCTTTTCATAGGAAAGCATTGCAGAAATGTAACTTTGACACAATGATTAATGACCTTTTATCAACATATTTAACCGCTTACATTTCTTGTTCACTCAGAAAAAAACAAAATACAGCCATTAATGTTTGAACATGTACTCACAAAAGTGAGTACACCCCAGATTAAAATCCGGTAGAGAAGGGGATATGTTGGCTCGAATTGTCTCGAAATGAAACAAAATGAAAAGGTATGACAAGGGAGGTCATCAGTGTGCGTTTCAACCTTTCTTTGCATTGAACTTTTACATTTTGAGTCTGCATCTGGCTTAAATGGATTGGTGTGAGATTTGAATGCAATCCTATGGAGAATATCATGATCTGCTTCAGTAGTCACAGTGCATGTTGACATGTATGTTTCTTTTAGGTGTATTTCAGATTGCCAATGTTGACAGCATTCATGCATCCCCAAACCATGTCAGTCCCACTACCATGCTTGGCTTATGAGAGGATACACCTTTTTTGTACAACTCACTTGTTTACCACCACACATGCTTGACACCATCTAAAGCAAATTTGTTTATCTTGGTCTCAAGAGAGATGAACAGACCAAGGATATGGATCACTGGAACCATGTTGTGTGATCTGAAGAGACCAAGATAAACAAATTTGCTTTAGATGGTGTCAAGCATGTGTGGTGGTAAACAAGTGAGTTTTACAAAAAAGGTGTATCCTCTCATAAGCCAAGCATGGTAGTGGGACTGACATGGTTTGGGGATGCATGAATGCTGTCAACATTGGCAATCTGAAATACAACTTAAAGAAACATGGATGCCAACATGCACTGTGACTACTGAAGCAGATCATGATATTCTCCATAGGATTGCATTCAAATCTCACACCAATCTATTTAAGCCAGATGCAGACTCAACATGTAAAAGTTCAATGCAAAGAAAGGTTGAAACGCACACTGATGACCTCCCTTGTCATCCCTTTTCATTTCGTTTCATTTCGAGACGATTCGAGCCAACATAGCCCCTTCTCTACCGGATTTTAATCTGGGGTGTACTCACTTTTTTGAGTACATGTTCAAACATTAATGGCTGTATTTTGTTTTTTTCTGTGTGAACAAGAAATTTAAGCGGTTAAATATGTTGTTAAAAGGTCACTAATCATTGTGTCAAAGTTACATTTCTGTAATGCTTTCCTATGAAAAGATATACTCAAAAATCTGCAAAACTGTGAGGGGTGTATTCACTTTCGTGATATACTGTATTATAGGCATGCATAGATGCACTCATGTACATGTAAACACAGATGCATTCATACACAGATGCATGCAGACATGCACACACACAAACACGCTTACATGTCACAAACACGCTTACATGTCAGGCATGCACATATGCACACGCACACATACACATACAGTACAAATGCAGACACACATGCACACAAGTGCACAAACACACACACACACACACACACACACACACACACACACACACACACACACACACACACACACACACACACACACACACACACACACACACACACACACACACACACACACACACACACACACACGCGCAGGCACCCCCCATGTCGACACGACTCTCATCATTAACTGCCTCACAAAGCCACAACGTCTTTGCCTCTTTACATTTCCAATTTGTAACTCCGGCTTTTTAAATAATTCATTAAGGCACAAATCACTGCTGGGAGGCTCCTATTGATTTCTTATTAATAGATTGTTTGTCGTGATGAATTCCGATGGCTCAGGCGAGGGGAAACATGAAATCACTGGAGTGAAGCATTACAAACAAAACAAAATATCCATTTTCTTTAAGGCTCCCAGCGATCCTGTGGTGGGGCATGGCAGAACCTGCTGAATTTTAAATGTTTGTTTTTTTAATCCCTGATTTTCCCTCTCTCATACTGATGAACACACACACACACACACACACACACACACACACACACACACACACACACACACACACACACACACACACACAGATGGAAAGACAGAGGCACAGACACTCATAAACACATACACGCATGCGCGTGCACACATGCGCACACGCACGCACGCACGCACGCACACACACACACACACACACGCACACACACACACACACACACACACACACACAATGACACACACACACACACACACACACACACACACACACACGTGCGCGCGTGCGCGCGCGCACACACGCAGTCCCATGGGAAAAGCGCCTTGTGGTCATTAAGAGTGTTTCATCGGTAAATGGCTGCAATTAAATTCCCAGATGCCATGCAGCACAGCGAGGCGAGGCGTCTGCCGAGTTCCTTCTGCGGAACGCTACGGAACCAAACGGCTTCCTCCTCCTCATTGCCACGGCCAATAGCTTTTAACGAAAAACCTCTCAGGGTGGAGAGGGATTGCTAGTATGTGTGTGTGTTTTAGTGTGTCTGTGTGCGTGCGTGTATGTGTCTGTGTGCGTGTTTGTCCCTTTTGAAAGGCTAAATCTGCCTCTCATCTCTCATACTTGTTCCATGGTATGCTTGTCTATGGTATGCCCTCATCCCTGTCCATGGTATGCTTGTGTGCTCTTTTTCATTTTCTTATTCTCCTGTCTGGTACAGTATGCTCGTCTGTGTCTCTTCACATGCCAGTGTCAGTCTCTTCTTTTTCATAGTCCTTAGTGACATTGTGCTGTTTTTACATGCGTCCTAGCATCTCTATAAGAGGGTATGTCCGTCCGTCGGTCCATTGGTCTGTCTGTCTGTCAGTCCGTCCATCTGAAACGCATTCCTGAAATTGACATTCCCTCCTGTGTCCACAAGGCGGCAGTGCATAGACGGACGCATCTTTGTGCGCCTGTCGGACTTGTTTGGTAGTTGTCCCCTTAGTTACATGCCAGTGTGCACCAAGGCTTGACATTACCTTTTTTTACACTCACAGGCCACTGTGGCTTGTGGTTTTCCCGAGTCACTAGCAATTCAGCCTTTCTAGCCACACTTTTAAAAAATCATGATACACTGTACATCTAACCTCAGAAGATGGCATGGAAATAATACAAAAATAGAAACTATGTAGCTGAGCTTTTTCTTGAACTTATGTCAGCACAAACAATTAATACACAAGGAGCAAGCAACAGCATATAGGCTACTCTGATATGTCATACCCAGGGTTGGGGAGTAACGGATTACATGTAACGGCGTTACGGTAAAAGAATACAAAATCAATGTAATTGTAATCCGTTACATTACAAGCAAAAAAATATGTATTCAGATTACAGTTACATTCAGTGGGAATGGGGATTACTTAACAGGATTACAATTCTTGCGAAATTGCGTCTTTGGTCCCTTTTATTTATTTAATTATTATATTAACTGATTTATTTATTCATTTATTGTTATGCCGCGGCTTGTATGTTGTGATTTTTGGTTTTTCGCCGGAATCATCACCTGTTACGTAATGACGACAGTGACAGTAGCATTCCTGACCGACCTACGTTCTCTCAGCCTTGCTTCCCTTCCCTGCTGGTGGGAGTGTTCAATAGTTCGTTGTCGTTGCATCAATCACTCAGTCAAAGAAGTACAGAGCAGTCGTGAGCAATGGAGGAAAATGCATTTACCCGGTGGAAATACAATAAACATTTCATTTTCAAGGAAGACAAGGGCGCCAATAAGTAATCCAAAAGTAATCCGTTACATTACTTAAATATTGAAGTAATGGGATTACATTACTGAATACATTTTTGAAAGAGTAATTTGTAACTTTAACGGATTACATTTAAAAAGTAACTTCCCCAACCCTGGTCATACCAAGGAATAAGTAACCTGCCAAATTGGCTAGTAATATCAAATTACCAGCCACAGCCCAGTTTAACCAGCTGATTGTCAGGTGCCAGTGTCAAGTCCTGGTGTGCACTGTTTCATAGTTGGCCCCAGTCATGACATGCCAGTGTGCTTAGATGGAACACAACCATTCAGCTACCCACACATTAGGCTACATTAAGTAGGCTACATTAAGTCCCCTTAGACTGTTTTGATACATTTTCTTATTGATACTTGTCATTGAATTATTACTGTATTTCAGTCTGAATACTGTATCTTTTTTGTTTTTCAATTTCTGAAACATACACCAACACTTACGAATACAGTATTGTTTTAATTTGCATGCAAATTATGTCAATATGTATGCTACGCATTGACGTAATTTGCATATATTGCAGTGATTTATTAGAAAAAAAGAACGATACAGCAAAAATTCTGAAAGGTGAACTTCAACGTGTGCTTCTTTGTAAAGTGCTGTCCTTGGCACACCTGCTTTGCTTTTCTGTTGCTGCTGTGCGCCTATTGAAGTTCCTGACAATGTGAACCGTTTCACTGAAAGCATAAATGCGAGCGTGCTGTTCACCAGGTACCTGTATGCTCATGCTTGAGTGGATCCATATCTTGTTGCAGGTGGTGTAGCCATATTGAACAGTGGGGCTTCCAAGCCTTCTGCCCATGCGTGTGTTTTAAATCAATACGCTTCATGTGGCACATGGTAGTGTGTGTGTGTGTGTGTGTGTGTGTGTGTGTGTGTGTGTGTGTGTGTGTGTGTGTGTGTGTGTGTGTGTGTGTGTGTGTGTGTGTGTGTGTGTGTGTGTGTGTGTGTGTGTGTGTGTGTGTGTGTGTGCGCGCGCGCGTGTGCGTGCCTGTGTATGTGTATGTGTTTGTGGGCACGATTTCATATGTGTGTGCGTGCGTGCATGCATGTTTGCATGTGTGTGTGGAGTGTGAATGTGCAAAGTGTTTTCTATAATGTGCAACAGCTCCTGCCTTCTTTGGCAGTGCTTCTCTAAGTAGCACCTGTCAATACTGCTGTTCTCCCCGCACGTCACTAATCTGTGTCAATATGTTGCCCAGTGCCGCACTGATAACAGGTCTGTTCAATCATTCACATGCCTGCTTTAAACACGCACAGCCACAATATTGTCAATATTGACAAATTGATGTTAAACTGGTGATAATAGGCAAGAATCAGGCGCCATGATAGCTCTCTCTTTTCGCTTGTTGATGCATCAGTCTCTCCTCTCCTCTCCTCTCCTCTCCTCTCCTCTCCTCTCCTCTTCAGATTCAAATTTGGATTCAGATTCAAATTCAATACCTTATGTGATTGAACTTCATAAATAAGAATTTTAAAGCAAAATAAATGTGTGTTTGTATGTGTAGGCTTCTATTTTGCTATTGATATGACTTCCCTTACTCAGTAACTGTACGCCTGGCTGGCATCACATTCTACCCGTATACCCATACATTGCACTCCAGACTGGAATTTTTCAGTTCAACTTTCTTTAGAAACAGTATTAAATGGCTCGACATAATGAAAGCAGCTTAGGGCGGCAGGCAGTCTTTTTGGTGCCCTGTTTTTTTGTGCTTTTATTGGAAATAGAAGCAGCATGTTGTGCTGCTGCAGACTGGCGAAAGCACACATGGCATTGACAACAGTCTGTACAGTACAAAGGCAATGGCACCGGATGAACAACACATCAGGGCTCCATTAGAAAAGGCTCCCGTTGCCAGCTAACAATAGCGGAGACATTAGCAATAGAGGCATTAGCTCAACAGGGTGTATACAATGCATTCTTGTAATGCACATTTAACAGAGTTGCAATACACTGTACTTTCGCACATGGCTCATCGTCAAAATGCATTATGGCCTCACTCACACACGCACGCACACACACACGCGCACACACGCACACACGCACACACACACACACACACACACACACACACACACACACACACACACACACACACACACACACAACTCATGCACTAGTCACTTCGTCAATTCCCTGATTACTCCAATCTACTGAAAAATTACTTAGCGGCGTTCTGAGGTAATTCTTCCAAAATCGTCTGTTTAATCACTTTTCGGCAGCAAATTAGTACTAATTGTGTGGTGTTCCTCTTAATTTGCATTAATAAATTTGAGCACACATGTGGCGCTTTGTTAAAAGCCTCTTCAAAGGCACAAACACTCCCAAAGTTTACTCCTGATTCCCTCTCTCGTTTGGAAGAAAAAAGAACACATCAAGACAAAACGCTAAGTCAAAGACCTGTCAATCAATAATGAACCAAAGTTATTTTCAGTCTCTAGCTGACAGACGTTAGCTAAGACAAAGTCCTCTACAGGCTGCTGTAACATTAGCGCACACGCTTATCAGCGATTCACATAACGTGTAATTCTTTTTTTGTCTCCTAATGTGAAGTCATAACAGCATCTTTTGTGTGCGGTGCTGACGTCAATATGTGCTCTCCATTGTGAGGGTGCAGTGCGTCAGTCATAGTGTATACCATTATCTGTTTCACGCTGATGGAGAAAGAAAAGCTGTCAGAACCAGGCAAGCAAAATAAGTAACTGCCTAGGGCCCCCAGCTGAAAGTGTGAAGTCCTGGTAAAGACTGGTTATGTACTTGTATCTAACAACAACGGCAACTTTGTGAGTGAGGCAAAACCTCCTAAAATTCAATGACCGAAAAGTGCAATGATGATGTTATCAAAATCCCTCACGTTGACGGGGGCCCTCCCTAATAATTTGAAGTGATAAAAAGGGCCCAGGGCCCCCAAATACTTTCGAACAGGTGGGCACATGGAAGTTTCAGCTGCCTTCTTAGGGCCTTTCCCATTACTAATCTCCACCCCTACCCCTTTGCCTTCCTCTTGCCCCTCGTGCTTTCAAACAAAGCCGCAAGGTGTAGGGCTTGAAACGCAACCCCTATGGATTGGGATGCCCCTTCAACAATCACGGAATGACACTCACAGCTGTCACTAATTCCATGCATTAGATTGACGTTAATAGCGATTGTTTTCATGTGCGTTTCACGGAGAAAAGGGCCATAAAACATTAGGACAATGTTAAACTTAGTGCAATGGAATAATTATTACCACTGTAAAACCGTCAATTGCGGCGAAAATACTGAAACTTGTGTGCTGTTGTGGGCGCCGCGGCTTGCCGCCGATTTTTAAATGAATTCGCAATGCATTCAGGGAAACCTGTTGTCGCCCTCCGTTGCGGAGTCTGGTGTTGGAAAATCTCCGCGCGGAGGGGTGGAAAGCCCTTTTCTCTACCCCTACCCATCTGTCTGAACGTGAATCGGGATGCCACTACCCCTACACGTGGACGCGCAAAACGGAGGCAAAGGGGTTCGCGTAGGGATAAAGGGCGGGTTATACTTCCTTTTAGTGCCACGGAGTGAGCTTGTCGAAGCCATGATGCAGTTAATTTTGATTTATGCCCTGTTTTGAAGCGCGGTCTGCGCGATGTCATTTCACGCTCAAACTGCCTTCAATACAAAGAGTAACCTAGACATGTCGGTTGTTTTTTAGCTTCACAGACTCGACGACAATGAAAATGAAACATTAAATCTTTATGTCACGTGCATTTTTGATCGCACTGGCAGCCACCGCGGTAGTTTGGAACAAAGAAGTGGCTCATTTGTCGAGGATAGGTCGCACGAAGCGGAATGTTTCCTCGACCTGGGAACCACTGTTCAACTGTCCAAATAACTTCAGCGTCGTAACTTGCAAGCGCACGTGTTGTCTTTGGTTCGTGTAAATAAATGAAACGACAAAGCACGGGCAACTTATTTAATGAAGAGCTCACAGTGTGTAGACCGACGAGGGTTAGAACAAGGAAGTAGCGCTTGTTCTCGACTCGAGGACAGAGCAGGCTGGTCGAGAGGACCAATCAGAGACCTATTTTCGCCCTTCACGCCGTCGCTGTCTGCATCACTCCCTGGGTCGAGACACAATTTTGGGGAGGTGCCCCAGAGTACCTGCGTGATGGGGGGGGCTTCACTCCGTTAACTGCGCGGCTCACTGCATCACGACGCAGGGACGCTGATCTCGAGGCATAAACCACCCTTAAGGGGTGTAATGGGATTCACCCTTAGACTACAGTTTGCATGTTGTATCTGGTCATTCCTGTCACATGCTTTTGATCGTCAAGCATTTGTAAATTATCATGTCAACATGGACCATAGTTCATTGGGGCAAAAAAAGACCTAAAAAAGGGCATTCTTTTGTCAATTCAACATCTAGATTGTATTTCATAACCAAGAGTACTCTCTAATACTCTTTTCAGGCCGACCAGAATGGTGCTAGTGCCGGTGCCCTCACCTGTTGCGTTCAGCACTTACGTAAGTGCTTACCTGCGAACCACCTGTGTTCATACCAGGCTCCGAAGTTTTCCACTCGTGTTACCTGGATGAACCTGCTGATGTCCATGTTGTTGTCATGGTTCACTTAGAAAAAAACTTTTTCATTTTGCATTGCGAACCAACTTCCCGGTTCCAGGTGACTTATAGTAACACTACAATGTTCCGACGGTATGAGTCACTTATTTTTTCCCACTCCGCATGTGATGTGACTTCCTTAACACTTCCCAGGGGTAATCATGGTCAAGTCAAGAACACATGGTACAAAAATCAGTGGCTCCTACTGTGACAGACAACTGGAGCAGCGAGAAATGGGTAATATGGGCCAAATTGCTACCCAGGCTACATGTCACCCCAGATGCCATCCCAAAAATGTGAATCTTGTGATTAGATGGATGGGTGGATGAATGGATGGATAGATGAATGAATGGATGGATGGATTGATTGATTGATTGATTGCTTGATTAATGTATGGATGGATGGTTGAAATGTTGCATGCTTCATCTTGCCTACTCCTCTCCTCTCCTCTCCTCTCCTCTCCTCTCCTCTCCTCTCCTCTCCTCTCCTCTCCTCTCCTCTCCTCTCCTCTGCTCTCCTCTCCTCTCCTCTCCTCTCCTCTCCTCTCCTCTCCTCTCGCTGTTGACCCTGTCCTGTCTCCTGTCCCCTGTGTCCTGTGGCCATGGGCACACTATAGGGCCGTGTCCAGTATGACAACGTGTCGTCGGCCCACCCACTCTTGTTAATCTGTTATTGGAGCTGCCGCCAGCCTCCGCCGCCGCTTTCTCCGCAGCCCCTATTTATCGTCCTTCTTCTCAACTTTGTTTACGGCTGCCTGTAACTCAGATCTCTGGCAGACAGGGTCATTTCTCTCTTTTTCCCAGATAAAACTTTTACAGGGGCATCAAAGATAACAAACTGCAAGTGGCGTCAGGGGAGAGGTGCGAAATGGAGAACGGGAGAACGATTGAGAGAAAGGGAGGGAGGGAGGGAGGGAGGGAGAGAAAGACGAAAGTGAGGGAGGGAGAGAGGGAGGGGGAGGAAGGGAGGGTGGGAGGTGAGGGTGGTAGAAAGCAAAAGGGATTAATAGCCGCTTGTAAATTTGTCCAGGGAGGCTTTTTTGCTCAGCATTGAATTTTGCTTGTAGCTACACACACACACA
>NC_085875.1:22547115-22562115 GCF_034702125.1 Engraulis encrasicolus
AACGGACGGGTTGGTCTATAACAGACCGCTGTCAATGGCAACAAGACTTTTCACTGCTAAAGCGACTTTTCAACAAGACTCTAATCAGCTGCTGTGATAGACAGCACCCGTTGTCCTGGCTACAGCTGTCAATGGCAACAAGACGTTCACTCATAGCCTCTCTGGTTCACTGCTAAAGCCACTGGCTTGTATACAAGTCAGTGGCTAAAGCGAATGTTTCATATCACTCCGCAGGGGGTCCGGTCTTTTGTCACTCTAATCAGCTGCTGTGATAGACAACACCTGTTGTCCTGGCTAGCCTACCTAGCTGTTGCCTAGCGGTGTTCCACAACGGCACTGTTTTGTTTTGCGCAGCAACAATCTTAACATTAAATAGGTCTAAAGAAATGTCCCCGCATGTGTGAATCATTTAAGTATATCCATATAATAAGCGGGTTAACTTTCGGCGAGTCGGTCGCTTTGTGGAATAGCAGCACTTCAGAGAGAACAAGACCCCTCCGCTCCGCGTCGGGGTCTAAAGATTCTCTCTGTCGTGCTGCTATTCCACGGTAGCGACCTTCTCGCCGAACGTTAACCCTTACTTAAACATCTGGCCCAACTCATGCACTCAGATATACAGTAGAGCAGCGGTTCCCAAACTTTTTTCCTTGCGTACCCCCTTTTACATTTCAATGTGGTTGGTGCACCCCTTAAAGGGATATGCCACTATTTTGGGGCTTAATACAGTTAAAATCGTTGAATGGGGTTTATATTGACTTTCACTAGCTTAGCGACATATTCCCTCTTTTAACTTGTCTTAAAGCAAGACAACGCTTAACATGAAAAATAAGACACTTTACCACCTTTATAAACCCTGGCCAACGATTTTAACTGTATTAAGCCCCAAAATAGTGGCATACCCCTTTAAGCGAATGTTGCACAGCCGCACATTTTGGGCAATCCTCATTTCCAATAGACCTGACATTTTTTCTGCCATTATTACAATGGAACTTGTTGCATGACAAGTTATAAATTACACTTCAGGTGGATCTTTCCAGCATACAATTCACCAAACAATTAAAAAAGTGTAATGTTCATTAATTCTGTATAAAAACACACATCTCAGCCATTGCTCTATTCAGCTTGCGCACCCCCTTGTGGCAGGCCGTGCACCCCCAGGGGTGCACGCACCCCAGTTTGGGAAACCCTGCAGTAGAGTATACACTCACAAACACACATACAGTAGGTTCACATGCAAACACACAGATACACACGCACGCACGCGCGCACGCGCACAAACACACACACACACACACACACACACACACACACACACACACACACACACACACACACACGCTCACTCACAAGTGCGCACGCACACGCACACGCACACAGACACACACACTGAACATAAAACAGGCAATTACTATTGAGATAGAGACCTAGGGAGGCCTGCAGCAGTCCACAGCATCATGCACTTAGCCTGAACCTCTCACACACACACACACACTGCACACACACACACACACACACACACACACACACACACACACACACACACACACACACACACATACTGCACACACACACACACACACACACACACACACACACACACACACACACACACACACACACACGGCACACACACACAGGCACTGCGCGCGTGCACACACACACAAACACACACACACACACACACACACACACACACACACACACACACACACACACACACACACACACACACACACTGTGAAAGCACAACATTTTCCCCTCTAGGTCACCATGGAGACATAGAGTTAGTAGTTTGTATCTTCCTTGTCTTTGGCTTGGCTGCTCAGCCCACTCTGCTGCGACTGTCGCCGGGTGGTGAGGGGGCAGGCGCGGAAGAGCGTGTGTGTGCGTGTGTGAGTGTGTGTGTGTGTGTGTGTGTGTGTTAATGTGTTTCAAACCCCAGAGAGAGGCGTTTGCAGATGGAGTAAGCTTGTCTTCACAAGACTGCTGGCATTGTGTCCTGCTTTAGCCTACACCAGCTGCACACACACACACACACACACACACACACACACACACACACACACACACACACACACACACACACACACACACACACACACACACACACGTGCAAGAGTAATACATAATCCAGAAAAAAAAACGAAGGATGGATGAGCATTGGTATGTGTGTGTGCATGTTTGTGTGTCAGTGAGTGTACATGTATGCAGGGTGCGATTTGTCAGAAAACCAGTTGGGGGGATAATTTCAGATTTTAAGCAATATCAATGGAATCACATGAAACTGGGATTAAAATCATGTAGAAAAAGTGGCGATATCAAAACCAAAAGAGGGGACAATCCCCCCCATCCCCCCCTACAAATCGCACCCTGTGTATATGTACTGTACATTTTATGTAAATATATGTGTGTGTATGTTTGTGTCTCTCTGAGTGCTTCTGTTTGTGTGCGTGTGTGTGTGTGTGGGTGCGCATGTGTGTATGTGTGTGCGTGTGCATGTGTACGTGCGTGCGTGTGTGTGCGTGTGCATGTGTACGTGCGTGCGCGTGTGTATGTGTGTGTGTGTACGCGCATGTGTGTGCGTGTGTATCTGCACATGTTTTTTTTTGAAGAGGCAGCTAAACAGAGGATGCTAATTACAGCTGTGTGCTATTTAAACACACCTAATTAAGTGGAATGCAAAGCAGATCATTAGTTGAAAGCTGCTTGTTCCCCGTTGGCTCGAGGTTAACAGTGGAAGGCTGTGGAGCCGACGGGGGGAAGAAGAGGCAGGGCAGCTTGAAAAATAGTCCGACAGGAGTGCACTCCAATCGGGCAGGGCAGCCAATGCCACAGGCCCCTTCTGGAGGTTAGCAGTGGGGAAGGCTGGTGGGGGGCGAGGACGAGGAGAAGAGGTGGGGAAGCTTCAAAAACATGCAGCCAAGAGTTCATTTGAATCGGGGAGGGCAGTCGAGGACACAGCCTGTCTGCTAGAGGTTAGAAGCAGAAGTTTGCAGAACTGGTTGTCATGGGAATGGTGGTGGTGGTGGTGGTGTGGTTTGGGGAGTAGTGGTTCATTCACATGCCATGAGAAAGAAGATGCTTTTCGTTTTAGAAGTCGTAATGAAGAGGGTGTTGGGTTCAAGTCCTTTTGTTGTTGTAGTGATGTACAACACAACGGAGCCAAAGTTTATCCAGACAGTGTTGTTAGTGTGCATGTCAAGTCAATTTTATTTCTAAAGCACTTTAAAATACAACAGAGGTAGCTGTCCAAAGTGCTGCATGTTTGAAACTGCCAAACATACAGTACGTCTAACCATTTTGAGATTCCTATTTGGTGGGCTTGTACATTTTAGCATTTAGGGTTTTACCCTACCATTCACGATATTTGCACTGCCTACAAGAAATAGCATACAAGAAATAGCAACCCGACAAGAATGCACGCGAAATCGGGGAGGGCATTCCAGGCCACTGACTGCCCTTTTCCTCCCAGCCAAACTCCGCCCTCACTTAAAAAACAACCCCCTGCCTCCTTCATCTATTCTATTCAACCAATGCATTCATTCATCTCTTTATTTATTGATTTATCACTCCCTCCCTCCCTCCAACCATTCCTCCCTCCATTTATCTATTTATCCCCCCTTCACCATCCACTTCACCTCCGCTGGAAGACTTCCCCCTGAAGAGGTTTGACTGTATTGAGTGTGAGCGACTCAAAAACACCCATTTTCCACTCCGTACCCATGAATGGCTTCTGTGCCTCTTAAAATGAGAGAGAGGGAGGGAGGGAGGGAGGGGGAGAGTTCCCTGAGGTAAACATTGGTGTGTGTGTGTGTGTTTGTGTGTGTGTGTGTGTGTGTGTGTGTGTGTGTGTGTGTGTGTGTGTGTGTGTGTGTGTGTGTGCGTGTGTGTGTGTGTGTGTGTGTGTGTGTGTGTGTGTGTGTGTGTATGCGTGTGTGTCTTATATTTTGTACCTCCCAACCCCACGTCCAAATCCCAAGTCCCACCCAAAGATCAATCTTTATCTGATTAGGCTATTTGGGCTTTGTAGCGGGAAAGGAAGAAAAGACGAAAAGCAAAAAGAGTTGGCTGGTGGCTTTTTCTGAAGATTGGGATTTTTTTTGGGTCCTGTTTTCGGGTACGCAAGCACACACACACACACACGCACACGCACACGCACACGCACACGCACACGCACACGCACACACATACACACACACACACACACACACACACACACTCACACACACACACACACACACAAAAAGGATTAATGGCACGTCGGAGGTAATCACCGACAGGCTGAGATCCTATCTCCTCCATGGATACGCCTAGAGTCTTGTCCATAGTCACACATACAGCCACAGAGGCACCCACACTGTGTGTGTGTGTGTGTGTGTGTGTGTGTTGTGTTTCAATTCAAATGACAGAGGGAAGAGTGTGCGTGCGTGCGTGTGTGTGTGTGTGTGTGTGTGTGTGTGTGTGTGTGTGTGTGTGTGTGTGTGTGTGTGTGTGTGTGTGTGTGTGTGTGTGTGTTGTGTTTCAGTTCAAAAGATGTGTTGTGTGACACACTGGCAGCCACACTGCAACAGGCAGCCATGCTTATGAAGTGCATGCGCGTGCACGTGTGTGTGTGTGTGTGTGTGTGTCTGTGTGTGTGTGTGTGTGTGTGTGTGTGTGTGTGTGTGTGTGTGTGTGTGTGTGTGTGTGTGTGTGTGTGTGTGTGTGTGTGTGTGTGTTGCAGCCACACTGCAACAGGCAGCCATGCTTCTGAAGTGGCTGCCGCTCTCTCTGGGGAGGTGGGTAAATAAATACCTTGTTCATTCTGGCCAATTTGATTAGGACACAGAGGCAGCTGTAGCTGTATCTCCTGAAAGGGCAACAGTGGTGGGGTGCATTGTGCCTGTGCCTGTGCCTGTGCCTGTGTGTGTGTGTGTGTGTGTGTGTGTGTGTGTGTGTGTGTGTGTGTGTGTGTGTGTGTGTGTGTGTGTGTGTGTGTGTGTGTGTGTGTGTATGTGTGTGTGTGTGTACAGTATGTGTGTGTGTGTGAGAGAGAGAAAGAGGGGGGGTGGGTGGGGGTTGTGTGCGTAGTGCATATGAGTGTGGTAGGAGGGATAGTCATTATCGATAATGGTGGCAGTTTGAACCTGCCTGCCTCTTTAAGAGAGAAAGAGCAAGACTAAGCGACAGGCACATTTTACTTCAAACACCGTAATCGGTGAGATACGTCAGATGCATACGATGGAGAATAACATGCAATGTGACATACAATTTGACCTACCGTACAGACTGTAAGATTGGACATTTCTGTGTGTGAGGGGAACAATCCATAATGTATATTCGAACATCTGCACTATTTTACAGTGCACTTTGGACTAAAATGTGGGCATTGGCAATGCAATGAAGGGTCAGAATAGAATAGAATAGAATAGAATAGAATAGAATAGAATAGAGCATAGAATGGAATGGAAGAGACGAGAAGAGAAGAGAAGAGAAGAGAAGAGAAGAGAAGAGAAGAGAAGAGAAGAGAAGAGAAGAGAAGAGCTGGGTTAGGATTAGTGAAAGTCCTACGTGTGCCCTCACTGTGGCCAAAAGCAGGCACAGTATCAACTGACCAGATAAGACCCAGATTATGCCATTGGCAGGGAGTAGTGACAGTTTGAATACGCTTCAATTGGGCCCAGCTTCAGTGTGTGTGTGTGTGTGTGTGTGTGTGTGTGTGTGTGTGTGTGTGTGTGTGTGTGTGTGTGTGTGTGTGTGTGTGTGTATATAATTTGGGCCAGGTTCAATTTGGCTGAAGTGGGCAAAATCAGCACCAAGATCCGGTACTGCTACTGCTGGGATGCTGATTCATCAGAACAGAGTGAGGACTGGATCCAGATTTTGGCTGTCGTGAGGTTGGATCCAGGTCCAAATACTGTGATAGGGGTTCAGATGTGCAGTCTCCAGGTGGTCTTTGGCTCTCACCGTTGGTGCAAAAAAATGACTCTATTAAACCCCTATGACAAAAGTCCTCAGTGTGGCACAAAAGCCTCAATGTACCTGAGTGAGTAGAGTAGAGTATAGGGCTGGTAAAATAATATTCGAAATTCGAATAATATTCGAAATTGGAATATTATTCGAATATGGGAAAAATATGTATATTCGAATGCAAAAATGAATATTCGAATAATTTACGAAATATATTGCGCAGGGCAGCGCGCGCATTGATCTCCTAAGTATCCATGGTGCGTCCCTTACTGGCCTGTGTATAGCTGCTACAGTCACATGTCACAACAAGGAAGCAAGGACTACGAGTTGTTGATAGAGAGTAGCTTCGTGCAGATTGTTTTGACATTTCAGTTCTTATTGCTGTTCGAACCACATTGTAAGAAGTTGTCGTCTCTCGTGAATGACTTACAACGTGGAGCTCTACACCCCCACTCCAAACTATGCACGGAATAAAAGCCGAGTGATAAAGCGGTATGGAAGCTGGCGACGTGTGAGTTAGCACCATGAAGTCACAATATAGCTTTTTTTTGGAGCTACAGATAAGCGACTGGTCTTCACATTTTTTGCACCGTCCGCCACAAATGCTGGCTTAAGATAAGGCGACAAGAGGCAGTCACGAATTGCTTGAATTGGGTACGAGATGCACGAGACGACCAAAGCAGGCGGCATCAAGGAGTTTGTCAAAGCAGCAATGGAATCAAGCGAGGTACAGCCCACATTTTAGTTGGAGAGGTTGGGTGACGTTAGTGTGTGTGTGTGTGTGTGTGGGTGGGTGGGTGAGTGACAGAGAGGGAGCGCGCATCCGCGAAGGTGCCGTTGTGAAAAACTATCTGGGTCCCCCGTACCAACTCCAGGTGATAGAAATACAGCGTTTGGTCAAAACGAAAGTCTATCAATCCTGGTCTGAATGAATACGCCCTAAATTAAGAGTGACATTTAGGCTACTTACGACCAAACAACATTGCTTGTTGCTTCTAATATCTACAGTCGCCAGTTACGGACCAAGATAGTCTTTCACACCGTTTGCCTGATTATCATTGACGTTCAAAGTGTGGCGCCACTTGGAGGGCACACCCTGGCTAGTGCCGTGTGTCTACTTTCCAACTTCGAGTTTCTAACATTAATTGTATCTATTCGACTTCCAGCATAAAATAAACGGGTAGAACGATATGCAATAGCCTTTTCCCCACTGTCTAAAGTGTCTATTCCGTGCCCAGTGCTCGTTTTTTTGTGTGATTTTCTCCGCGGGAAAAAATATTAATGAATTAATAATACTATTCTAATATATTTGATATTCGGACCATATTTTAAGACACATATTCGTAGAGTATAGCTTTTTCTTTATTAATCCCGAAGGAAATTAAGGTGTCTGTTAGCTTACGTAAATACACAAATACAAAAATGCAAAAAGACCTTATACACATTATTGCACATTGCAGTAAACATATAGCACACACTTGTGTTCAAACAGCCTTCCAGCAGGTCACATACATACATACACGCGCACTAACACACACACCTTCAGAGGTATTTTTTCTCACTTAGAATTCAAAGATATATCTGTGTAACCAGTAGACCTCTGTACTTGTCTTATTTTTTCCTTCTACCTGTACTTTTGACACATCTGTCCATCACTGATGACAGGTTCTGGACAGACCCAGATCAGATTTGGTCTAGTGACCTCGCCGCTGTCAGGCATGTACAGCACAATTAGATCCAACTATCATACCACCGCAGGTGGGGTGATTTCGGGTCAAGCTGCCATGTATGGGAATGTTGGTGGTGTTGTGTTTGACGTGAGTGCACAGATACTCCACACAGGTACACTGCAGCAGCAAGGTTCAGAGGAGTGAATCAGGACAACAGAATCGACAGCTGTGTTTTAGGATCTCCCCTAGATCGCACACCCCTCTGACGCACACACACATGCACACACACACACACGCATGCACGCACGCACACGCACGCACGCACACACACACGCAGACACACACACACAGTTTCTCTCTCCTCACTGCCAGGCCTTAATTAAATATTGAGTGGGCAGCTAACGGCGAGCAATGAGCAGCAGATCAGAAAACAAAGCGTGGGGGGGGGTGCTAGATGGGGTACGGTAAGTGTATTATATGGAGCAAAAAGTGGGAAAAAACCCTGGAAGGTGATATGGCACTACTGAGGTTTGGGGATGGGCATGGTGTGTGTGTGTGTGTGTGTGTGTGTGTGTGTGTGTGTGTGTGTGTGTGTGTGTGTGTGTGTGTGTGTGTGTGTGTGTGTGTGTGTGTGCGTGTGTGTGTGTGTGTGTATGGGACTCAGGCCGACATTGGAGCATCATGGGAGATCAGTGACAGGAAGGATGTCAATGCTCTCAATACGTATTGACTTCTTTCGTTTAGCCCTCACAGCAATAGTGGAGAAGCCAACAACACACACACACACACACACACACACACACACACACACACACACACACACACACACACACACACACACACACACACAGCCAAACCTTAATATCGTTGTGGGGCCCTTGTGGGGCCATTCCTATCGGGGCCCTACCATTCATATTAACCTTAACAATTGCTAAACTGTGCCCAAACCAAAACAATCCCTAACCATAACCTTTCAGTGAGGAAATGTTTTTACACTTTTACTTTTACCAGTAACAACAAAACTACCCCAACAAAAGGGGTCAAAACATGTGGGCTCCAGAATTTGGGCCCCACATGGAGCAAAGGCCCCAGCATGTGGGTGTGCTCCAATAGCAGTGGCCTCACAAAGGTAGATTGGTGTAGCACACACACACGCAAGCACGCAAGCACGCACGCACGCACGCACACGCACACGCACACGCACACACACACAGAGTGCTGGTAGACAACATGCCTCTCATTATCGGTACAGACCAGGCAGTTCTGAGACCTAGCATCATTACCACTGGGACAAACCAACCACTGGGAGTGTGTGTGTGTGTGTGCGTGCGTGCGTGTGTGTGTGTGTGTGTGTGTGTGTGTGTGTGCATGAGTCATCACTCTGCATGTGGATTTTACAGAACACACACTTACAGAAGCTACATTTAGACATACAGTAGAAATACACAAACATTACAGTACAGCTCCTGAACGACAGCGTTAGAGGTTTACATGCAGTGTTGCCAGATTGGGCGGTTACTGCTTGGGATGGCCGTTTGCGGGTAAAAACGGGAAAAAACGGACATTTGGTGTTTTTTTTTCTGCAGTTTTATGCCCGTAGCAATCATTGCAATTTGTTGAAATTGGGCGGAATTTAGCGCATACTGGCGGTTTTTGAGCACCTTTTGGACAGGATTTGATCATACACAATCAGGGTACAGAGGACAGTAAAATACTAATGATGCTCTTACTGAAACACACACACACACACACACACACACACACACACACACACACACACAGACACAGACACAGACACAGACACACACACACACACACACACACACACACACACACACACACACACACACACACACACACACATATAAATGCATACACAAACACACACAAACACACACACAAAATTGATGAGCTTTTCACCTTCACACCATCCCCACTGCCGCCCCCATCAGCACCACTATCCCTCTGGTTGCCGTGCCGGTGAATTTAGCATCCCTCTCTCACCTTGGCCATCGCCATACAGTTGTGCTCATATGTTTACATACCCCAGCAGAATAAACGCTTTCTTCGCGATTTCTCACAAAATATGAAGGATTACACAAAACCTTTTTTTTCACTCATTGCTAGTGACTAGCTTAAGATATTTATTAGCAATATTCTGTGTTTACTCTTTCAAAAGCATGATCACAACCCAAACTACCCAAATGACCCTGTTCAAAAGTTTACATACCCTAGTTTCTAATGCTGAATATGGCCCTGTTTAACATCAGGGACCGCTCTAAATTGTTTGTGGTAGTTGTGGATGAGGCTCTTAATGTTCTCAGATGACAAAACAGCACATTCTTCTTGGCAGAATGGTTGTTTCCTATAATATTTTTGGGTGTCTTGCTGGAACCTCACATTTGAGGTTTCCCCTGAATGGCTCAATGATGTTGAGATCAGGAGAGTGAGACGGTCGCTCAAAAACTTCATTTTATTCTTTCTGAAGCTAGTGACGGGTTGATTTGGCTTTCTGTGTTGAAATATTGTCATGTTGGCATGTCCAAACAATGGACCATGTGCAGTTTCAAGGCTGATGTGTGTCAAGTTTCCTCCAGTATTTTTCACAGGGCAATGTATTCATCATTCTGCAAGTATGGATCAAAAGTATAATGCATTTGTAACTCAAATGTCCCCATGAAATCAGTGGTCCATGACCATGTTTCACAGAAGGGTATGGTGTAACTTTCATCATATGCTCCATTGACTGTTCTCCAAATGGTACTGTTAATAGTGGCCTAAAAAAGTTCCATATTGATCTCATTTTTCCAAATGACTTTGTCACAGGCATTTTGATGCTTCTCACTGTGCTATTTGGTGTATCATATGCAAAATAACATGTTTGCATTTTTGTGGTAATGGCTTTCTCCTGGCAACCCCCAACAGCCATCTTTCCTTAAGTGCCTCTTTCCTGTACAGTTTAAAACATTTTTTCATGTTGTCCTATATTTCACCTGAAGTTATTTTTTGGTTGTCCTATGCCTCCTGAACAATTTCCCTCGCAATGATCATTGCAATGCAATGATTCCCTTGCCCATTGGCTTGATTCCAACCAAACTCCTCATATTGCATTTCTGAATTGAAATTCCAACGGTGCCAACATGACAATATTTCGACACAGAAAGCCAAATCAACCCGTCATTAGCTTCAGAAAGAATAAAATGAAGGTTTTTGAGCGACCATCTCACTCTCCTGATCTCAACATCATTGAGCCATTCAGGGGAAACCTCAAATGTGAGGTTCCAGCAAGACACCCAAAGATATTATAGGAAACAACCATTCTGCCAGGAAGAATGTGCTGTTTTGTCATCTGAGAACATTAAGAGCCTTATCCACAACTACCACAAACAATTTAGAGCGGTCCCTGATGTTAAACAGGGCCATATTCAGCATCAGAAACTAGGGTATGTAAACTTTTGAACAGGGTCATTTGGGTAGTTTGGGTTGTGATCATGCTTTTGAAAGAGTAAACACAGAATATTGCTAATAAATATCTTAAGCTAGTCACTAGCAATGAGTAAAAAAAAAGGTTTTGTGTAATCCTTCATATTTTGTGAGAAATCGCGAAGAAAGCGTTTATTCTGCTGGGGTATGTAAACATATGAGCACAACTGTAGCTGCAGCTAGCGGTTTCCAGGGCCTCGGCTATTTGCCTATTTGCATGTCACCACTGCAGTGACGGTGCAAATTCCCACAGCATACGGTACATACACATCATATCTTCAAAAGTGCAGAGAGAGAGAGAGAGAGAGAGAGAGAGAGAGAGAGAGAGAGAGAGAGAGAGAGAGAGAGAGAGAAGGACACACTTTTTTCATTTGTGAGCTGCTGATAGTGGTCTTCTGCCATTTCCACGTTAGCACTCTGCATGGAAGCTAAGTTTGTTCTACTATAATGTTTGTGTATTACTGAGTCTAAGTGCAGTTCCTGCAAATGTGTGTAAATCTACATGAAGCCTCACAACGCAGGGCGATGACACACACACACACACACACACACACACACACACACACACTCGCACACACACACACACACACACACACACACACACACACACACACACACACACACACACACACACACACACACACACACACACACACATGCACACACACACACACAGGTCAAAGACGTCCAAAATGAAATTGTCCTTCAGCATAACGGATACCCTCTGCTGCCTGTAACTCTTTTATTTATTTTTATTTTTTCCAGTGAATTCATGAAAGCCTCGGCTGTCATTCATTCACTTGAAACAATTTAAAAATCATGATTTTTTTTACAGTTACAGTCAGGAGAAGGTATCCTTTACACAGAAGGACAATTTCATTTTGGACGTCTTTGACCCGCTACACACACACACATTGGCTTTACACTTATCGGCCACTCACACACACACACGCACACACAAACTCACACAGTCGAACACGCGTAGTCCACATGAACCTTTTCATACCTGTTTACAAAGCCTCCCCCCGCTGCATTTTTTGCAATTCCATATATTCCCCTGTAATGTAGAAATGTGGGCTTCTAGGCACATGGAGTAAGTATGTCTTTCCTTCTTCCTCTTTGTTACAGTAATCTTTCTCCTCTTCCTCACTTAGTATGGAATTATGGGTAAGGGATATGAGTGGCGGGCGTCAATATTCACTTCTCCATGTGTGCAGGGCCGGATTAAGATGCCCTGGGGCCCCAAGGCTACAGGTTGCTGTGGGGCCCCCTGGAAAGCAAATTTTTTGACAAATTTACAAAGACAGTGTCATAATTACGTACTACGAATTAAGGACAACATGTCTACCAACTCTACTCAACCTGATAGATCATTTTTTCGATATTGTATCCTGTTATGATTCTGCAATGTTTCACTTCTGACCAATCAGGGGGCCTCTGTCAGGTGGGGTCCCCTACGCTTCGACCATATCTAGCCTGTGCATTAATCCGGCCCTGCAATTGTGTGCATCAGGAAAAAGGGCATGGGATTGCAATTTAACCCCCACTGATGCTTGCCTTCAATTTTTGCTCTCTTTATATCAATCATTTAACCCACCACACACACGCACACACACAGTCACACAGACACAGACACAGACACACACACACACACACACACACACACACACACACACACACACACACACACACACACACACACACACACACACACACACACACACACAATTTAACCCTGTCTGATTCATGCCTTCGATTCTATTGATCTCTTTATATCAACCATTTGCCCCAGCGCCATTTAGTTCTCCATCTAACACACATGATTAAGCCCGGCCAAGACCTCACAACTTCTGTCATTATTCTCTCCCTCTCTTTGACTCACTTTCGCTCTACTCATCTCAAAACATCTCTCTCTCTCTCTCTCTCTCTCTCTCTCTCTCTCTCGCTCTCTCTCTGCCAGTCTCTTGCACTCCTCTTATCTTGCCCCTTCCTTCTAGACCTCCTCGCTCCTCCTCTGCCACCTCTATCCCCTTCATATTGCATGGACGTGTGTGTGAATGGTGTGCAGGCCTGGACTGGTAATATGGCATACAGGGCATTTTCCCTGTGGGCCAAGAATCCTTACGGGCAGGGTTGTTGTCGCTGGGGTTGTTGACTGCCAGCTCGTCTCATAGGATTCAATGTTAATTGCTAGCATGGAGGTAAAATTTGCACTGCCATACTCAGAACGATTGAAAGTACAGAAGAAAGGTAAAACTCAATCATTTAACTAGTATCACTTTAATATCGACAGGGGTCAGAACACATCAGGAGATAGTAGCAAAACAGCCTGTGCACCAGTATGTGTGAGGTGTCGGTCTTCGTGAAAAAAATGCCCGGGACAGTTTTTTTTGTTCCCAGCCCAGCCCTGATGGTGCGGCTACTTTGCGGTGAATTTAAAGCGATAACAGCGTGTGAGTTATTTCAGGAAGGTCGCAGAGGGAAGATTTATATCCGTGTCTGGCTTTTTCATTTGCCAAGGAATAATAAGGCATCGGAAATGAAAGTTAATCACAGGCACCCCTCTCCCCTAACCCCCGCCCCCTCTCTTGTTTTTTCTCACTCTCTCGTTCACATTCCTCTTGTTCTACCTCACTCTCTCTCTTTTATCATCTCTCTTCCAGTCCTCTTTTATTCTGTTCATTCCTACTCCTTCATGCTCACATTCTCTCTTATTCGTTCTCTTAAACCATCTCTCATCCCACTCTAACAGCTTTTTCAAACCCTTCTTTCCTTCTCTTCTTTTATTCTGTCTATACTCTCCCCATACACCCCTTCTCCTCTCACACTCTTCCTCTTCTCTTCTCTTCTCCTCTCTTCTCTCCTACCCTTTCCTCTTCTCTTCCTTGAGATGCTGCCTCTTTCTCCTGCTCTCCACCTTCTCTTCCTCTCCTCTCCTCTCCTCTCTCTTTCCTCCACTCCTCCAGCTCTTACCTCTCCTCTCCCCTCCTCCTCTCCCCTCCTCCTCTCCTCTCCTCTCCTCTCCTCTCCTCTCTTCTCCTCTCCTCTCCCCTCCTCCTCTCCTCTCCTCCTGTCCCCCATTCCTCCAGCTGCTGCCTCTCTCCCCTGCTCCGCTCAGCTCTGGGTAAATGCTTCATAAATCAGGCAGGAGGCTGCGTCTCTGCCTGTTGTTGTCCCCCAGAAACTAATTAAAGAAGAGGAGCTGTTCTCTCCCCCTAATTGAAACTGGAGTGAACACCGCTATAGACAAACATTTTCCCCCACCTTAAATGAGCATAAGAGAGTGAGAGTGAGCGTGATTGAGGGAAAGAGCAATGGAGAGAGGGAGTGAAAAAGATTTAGGGAAAAAGACAGAGAGAGCCAGCAAAAATGATATGAGGAGAGATGTACGAAGTGAGAAAGGTGAAAAGAAAGGAGACAGAGGACAAACAGTGAAAGAGAAGAGCGTAAGAAAATGCTCCATCGTGGAGAAGCACTTCATGACAATACTAATACTCTTTGTTGGCAGCTACGTGGTATTACATGGCACAGAAGATGCACGACCCGTCGAAAGCAGCATTCATCGTAAATATCGAAACAGGAACACCATAAAAGAACAACGTTGCTCGTCCGCAGGCGGTAAACACCTACAGTTAAACCAGCAATGAAATGTGAAGTTAGAAGACGACATGTATAAAGAAACACCTCGAGGATAACAGCTAAAACCTTCCTTCCTTCCTTTCTTCCTTTCTTTCTTTCTTTCTTTCTTTCTTTCTTTTCCAACATTTTCTTTCTTTCTTTCTTTGTTTATGCTTCCTTACGGTTCCTAAGCAACAAAGGCCTCAGTTTATGATTCTTGCCCAGGTGGCTGTTGGTTCTTGATCAGATGCGAGTTAGTTCTCGGCCTGCTTTATCGCAC
>NC_085875.1:22564615-22577115 GCF_034702125.1 Engraulis encrasicolus
AGATAGTAGCACCTTAGGTATGATGAGCTGTGTGTGTGTGTGTGTGTGTGTGTGGCAATGCTACTTGTGTTTAAATCATTAAATGGAATGGGACCCACATATCTACTGGATATGTTTCAGCTGTATGCACCGACCAGGTCACTAAGGTCAACGGAGAAGAATTTGCTGGTGATTCCAAAAGTCAAAACAAAGTGTGGAGAGGCAGCCTTTAGCTTCTATGCTTCAAAGCTTTGGAACCAGCTTCCAGATGACGTAAAAAATGCACCCACTATTGATAGCTTTAAATCTAGACTCAAGACAAAGCTGTTCTCAGATGCTTTCCTCTAGCTTAAATTATTGAATGAAAAGACGGTAAAATAAGAGAAGACAAAACCCTGACAATTCTAGACTCTATCAGGTAAACGGAAAAAAGGAGGCCAGACTCCTCTGTCGTCGAACAGTTAAATTCTGAAGATTGAATGAAAAGACGGTAAAATAAGAGAAGACAAAACCCTGACAATTCTAGACTCTATCAGGTTAACGGAAAAAAGGAGGCCAGACTCCAGACTCGAACAGTTAAAATCTGAAGACTGCGTATGTTTTTCGAGGTTTTATGTTTATTTATGTTTTATTTTATTATTATTTTTACCTTATGTTTTATCTTAATGTTTTAAATGTTTTTTGACTCTAATTCATTTCCTTCTTTCTTCCCTGTTTCCTTTCATTTACATTTGTTAACTTTGTGAAGCACATTGAGTTGCACCTGTGTATGAAATGCGCTATATAAATAAACTTGCCTTGCCTTGCCTTGCCTTGTGTGTGTGTGTGCGTGTGTGTGTGTGCGTGCGTGTGTGTGTGCATGTGTGCGTGCGTGCGCGTGTGTGTCTGTATCTGAGTGTCTCACAAATGCACATGTGTGTTTGTGAGAGCCAAGCTTCCAGGCAGTGCTAAGGTGGAAATGACAGAAAAACAAGAACAAGACAAGAAAACAACAGATGAGTGTCATCAGCTCACCAATGAGAAATATGTGTGCTTCTCCCTTTCTCTCTCTCTCCCTCTTTCTCAGACTGGGAAATACACATAGAGACACAAAGAGAGAGAACGAGCTGTACATGACATGCAAACATGCTAGTGTGTGTGTGTGTGCGTGTGTGTGTGCTTGTGTGTGTGTGTGTGTGTGAACATGTCAAAGGTGCTATTTGCAAAGGCCTGCAACACACAGCATCGCTGACAGCATCCATCAATCAGTCGTCATGGCGACAGAATCACAGTGCGCTGCTCAGATTAAATGGCATTTACTGTCCAATAAACAACACACACGTGCCACACTAGTGGCTTGCTGCTCTTTTACTTGTGTGTATGTGTGTGTGTGTCAGTGTGTGCGTGTGTCTGTGTGTGCGTGGTGTGTTGTCTATGTTAAAATGGCAGACAGACAGGAGTGGGATTGCGTGTGTGTGTGTGTGTGTGTGTGTGTGTGTGTGTGTGTGTGTGTGTGTGTGTGTGTGTGTGTGTGTGATGCATGCGTGCAGATGCATGCGTGCGTGCCTGTTAGAGGTGCTTAACTCGAATCTTTGAGGCGTCCGGATTGATTGGATCATTCCAAGGAGGGTATCCGGATTAGACGGATCACTCGGATCACCTATTTAAAATAAATAAAAATAAATAATAATAATGTATTTTTTAAAACGTTTCTGCCGTTAAGTAGCTATGCGCCTCGCCTTCGTTGTTCCATTTATCAATTCACGTTGATAAATCAAAGAGTAAGACAGTTTGATCAACAAAACTCACTTTATGAATGTCACAGTTCCTAAACTCATGCTGCGATCCGACCCACCTGGGTCTCCTCACTAAACATGCAACCACAACTCGAACAACCTTTGGCAGCAGTGAAACGGCATGTTCCTGATTTTGCAATAAATAATGTGTGTGTTTGTATTTAAGAAGACTAAAAGTCAAATATTTGGGAGCAGAAGTCTAGTTGAGCAGGGACAGTCAGGAGGCGAGCAGCAGATGACCACTCGCTTCCGCTGCCGAGTTGCCTTGCGACTCGCACACTAGTGGCAAAAACGAAACTTAAGCGTTGATCTGATCCGTAGGGGATTCGCTGCTACCAACAACTCAGTCAGGATTCGTCTCACCGAGTCGCCGAGGGCGCCGCTGCTGAGTGACTCGGACGAGGGGAGTGACAGCCAGGCCCGTTGCGTTAAGGTAAGCAATGTAGGCAGTTGCCTAGGGCCCCCGAGTAGGTGGGGCCCCCAAGGACGACAGGTTATGTACCCAACAGCAATGACTATTACAATAAGGCACTGTCATCTGTATGAAGGGCTCTGCTGCGAGGGAAGCAACAGCGCCTCTCTAATACCCCCTGCTCGAGGGGGGCCCCCCCTCCCAATAGGTTTGCATCAGCGACAGCGTGAAAATGTCAATTGCCAAACAGCGCAACAACAATTTACTCAGTCAAAGTACCCCCATCTAGAGGGGGCCCCCCTTCCAATTGGTTCAAGCGTCAAATCCAGCGCAAATACAAACTGAATATCAAGCGACATAATCTCTCACTGGATGTTGCGCAGACGCCAGTTTAGCCTACATTACGCTCTACATTTTTGGCTCAAGACAGTTGCTTTTATAATACAAGTTAATTTTGAAGACGACACATTACTCTCTGTACTGCCAAACCACCAAACTGTCCCAGGCCAGTTGACATCGCACAGACAGCAAGGTGCTTCATTTACAGTGTGTTGTGTTTTCAAAAACGTCTGTGAAGCATTAATCCACGTGCTGTAACAAGCACTGGGCAAACGTCGATTGTTCAATAACGCGCCTTTTCCCGACTGTTTTGGATGTGGACTTTACGCAAGAAGAAGCGAATGAACAATGTAATGCCTATCGGATAACACGAGTCACACAAGTGCGCTGAGTGGGATAGCTCAATGGTAGCACAAAAGCCTTTCTTGCTATCACTATATGTGGATTACACCTTGGACCATGGGACCATGATTGTGGAAACGCGTGGATTACAGTCAGAGGTTGGGATACATTCTGGGATACATTCTGCGGTCAAGACAAGTTAGCAGTGGCTTTAAAGACTGTACGCTGTAACGCAGTGAGTGATAGTAGAGTCACGTCTGTATACTATAATTTCCCTAAGAGTAGCCTACAGACTGAGATGTTAAAGCGTTGGCAGAGCACTGTTAACATTTAGAAATGTAGACCTCAACAGAGTCAGAAGCACACACATAGGGAGCGGGGATCCGCGACTCAATTGGCCACAACAGGCTGGACGGATCAAACAGGCTCGATGAATGACGAGGCGGGAGTTGGTTCAGTTTTACTCAGTGAGTGTTCGTGACTGAACAGCATACGGAGATTAGAGAATGGCTGTTGTAGTCAACTAAAGAGGATATATTCCGGTTTCACAATTTCTTGCGCTGTAACTGCCATTTTGTTGACATATTATTGAAATGCCGTCTGACCCGCCTTTGGCGGATCAATGCACGACAGCCATCCGGTCTGTTCGGATGAGGTCTTGATCCGGCTCTCCAACCGGATCCTCCGGGTTTTATATCAGCTCTAGTGCCTGTGTGCGTGTGTGGTGTGTGGCAGACAGAGAGTGTGGCACACAGAGAGACGTGTGATTTTGTGTGTGTGTGTGCGTGTGTGTGTGTGAGGACACCACCTGTGGCAAGAGGCAAGGCTGCTGCTGCTGTGTCCCGTCACCATGGCAACGTCTGTCAGCCCTCTGCTCTGCCTGTCTAGTCTTGCCACTCTCCAGCCTGACTCTCTCTCTCTCTCTCATTCCATCTCTCTCCCCCTCTCTCTTCAGGCCACCCTCTCCATAGTCCATACTCTCCATCCCAATTCTCTCCCCATCTCTCTCTCTCTCCATCTCTCACTCCTTTCTTCTCTCACTCTCTCTCTCTCTCTCTCTCTCTTTCTCTCTCTCTCTCTCTCTCTCTCTCTCTCTCTCTCTCTCTCTCTCTCTCTCTCTCACATACTCCTTCTTCATGCCACTCTCTCTCCATCCTCCCCTTTTACTCTCCTTTCTGTCTGTCTCTCAAGACTTTCTTCTCTCTCTCTCTCATTCACTCTCTTCCTCCTCTTCCTCTTCCTCTTTGTGTGTGTGTGTGTGTGTGTGTGTGTGTGTGTGTGTGTGTGTGTGTGTGTGTGTGTGTGTGTGTGTGTGTGTGACCTGCCTGACCGCTTGTCTCAGTGTGAGGTGACAGATGCCCAGGTGCTCTCAGGCCATGTGTCACCGTGGACACAAGTGTCCAGTGCAGAGGGGAGGTGCAGAAGATGCTGACTATTAGTATTGTTGTACCTTTCACCCGAGTGAAATTCCTTTATAACTATGCTTATTGGGGAGGCTAGTCATCATCAGGAACTTGGTCTTTAAAGGGGTATGCCACTATTTTGGGGCGTAATACAGTTAAAATCGTTGGCTGGGGTTTATAAAGGTGGTTAAGTGTCTTATTTTTCATGTTAAGCGTTGTCTTGCTTTAAGACAAGTTAAAAGAGGGAATATGTCGCTAAGCTAGTGAAAGTCAATGGATCACTGTAGCATTGTAGCATGCTACACGGATCCATTGACTTTCACTAGCTTAGCGACATATTCCCTCTTTTAACTTGTCTTAAAGCAAGACAACGCTTAACATGAAAAATAAGACACTTAACCACCTTTATAAACCCTGGCAGAGTGAACATACTTGCTTCAGGACAACCAGAGCACTTTCCATAATATTGGAGATATCATCTAAAGGCCAGATAGCCAACGGGGCTCTCAGTAATGTTTTCCATCATTGTTTGACTCTACCACCAACTTGTGTTTAGAAAAATGTAGACATTCCGTTGGCTTTCGCCTGCTGTGTTCTCTTTTGACGCCTTTGATGCCCTCGACGCCAGAGAGGCTTTTGCAGCTTGCGCCACTTGCTCTTTGATACAATATCAATTACTTCCACTGCTTCTGCCACTTTCCTGCCTTCGGACTGTCCATGCAGTGAACTGGGCACAGACCTACCGATTTCTTTATCCCAATTTTGTTACAATGGAACATCCAGACCAGTCCTGGTGGTGGGGGGTAAACAGCAGTAGTCGCAGTGCTCAGTCGCACCAGGAGTCAGTATGCATATTTCACTGACAAGAAAGGTTCCGCCTTGACAGAGAGTTCATGCAATGACTTACATAACTGAGTTTTTGAGTTTATTCATCATTAGAAGTCTCATTTAAACAAGGCAAATATGATTCCGAGTCTGAGTCAGATAGTCCCAGTTTATGGAAACCGCTTTCTTCCAGGTCTGCAACGAGTGCCCACGAGGTTCATGTGTGGTGAGGGCCACAGTCAGATTGAGAAAAGGTGAGCCAATAATGGAGTCATTTATTCTGAGGCCGTTTTGGCAATGGGGCTTTTCAATTATGTATGCAGTCCAAATCTTTTTATTATCTTGCCTTTGACCTTTTCCACTGCCAAAATGGCTTTCCACAAGGCTGTCGGTACACATCCACAGTTCACACACACACATAGACTTTCTCTCTCTCTATCTACCTCTCTATTCACACACACACGTGCACACGTGCACATGCACGCATGCACATACGCACGCACGCACACACACCAGGGCCGGATTAAGGCACAGGCTAGATATGCCAGGGGGCCCTGATTGGCCAGAAGTTAAATTTTGCAGAATTATAACATGATGCAATATTGAAAAATGTATCTGTTGTGTTCAGTACAGTTGGTAGACATGTTAGTCTAAATTACCAGCTCGTAATTATGACACTCTTTCTGTAAATTTGTTGCAATATTTGCCTTCTGGGGGGGGGGGGTGTCACAGCAACATGTAGCATAGGGGCCCCAGGGCATTTTAATCTGGCCCTGATACACACACACACTCGTCAAATGTTGGTGGAGTCGATTTTTTTGGCAAAGATGAGAAATGTCACCCATTTCACACAAAGAGTAAGAAATTAATCAGACAGTCTGACCAGCTTGGCCTTGATGCGTTCGCTAAAATCTCCATTTATTCTCCATGAAAGCCACAGGACTGACCATGAGCTATTGGCTTTTTTGGGAGACAAAAAGGCACTGGCAGACAGCTGTGGTCATTGGTGTTAATTAAACCAGTCACCCTCACACTCGGAGAAGCGTAGCAGTGATCGGAATAAACCTGAAAATAATTTCTCTGTCGCCCCCGCTCTGTCTTCACCTTGCTCCTTATTGTGATACCCAGATGAAGATCTAGGGGTAACAAAACATACAAGACAAAACTAATGGAGACAAAATTAAACTGTTGTTACATCATCCCCTCTTGCCACATGTTGCCTTTTTTGCAATGATGTCAAGCAAGTTCCATTTTGAAACGAAGTGGATATAAACAAACACATAACAGGTTTCAGGCAGAAAAATCATACAAAACATAGTACATGCCGTGGCGGTGCTACTATGACTGGCACCCTGGATGATGCCCCCCCTCTGAACCCCCCCAAATACACACACACATGAAAAAAGATAGCAGAATTGGTGGGAGAACACCTGTAACTGCTGATAAAAAAAATGATAATACAATGTTAGTATTGTAATAGCCGGTTAATAGCACAGAAATAACATGTTAAATACCGCTAATGGTTGATTTCCACAATGTCATTGGGGGCGGAGTTTCACCATGCATGGTGGCATCACCTCGCAGGTGTCGCCCAGGACAACAGACTGTATATCCAATCATTATGAAGAATGGCCTGACTTAGCATTCAGTCCCTAATCTTCCCTATTCGTACATACATGCAGTCCCTCATGTATTGCTGTATGTCAGTGGAATGGTGTACAATTATCTACCTGTTGTGGTTGTGTGGTGACAACCAATTCAGCAGCAGTGAACAATTAATCGAAAAATTAATCGACCTGACACTTGTAAACGGTAATTGACAATGATCAAGCACATGACTGCTAATTGTTATTCATTCTTTGCATTCCAATGTCTGTGGAGGAATCACTCTGTGGAAGTTCACTACCATGTGATGTCATGTCATTCTACTAGTTACTCAGGCAAGTTACCTGTGTTGGAGGACAACTGTGTTTCTTTTTTTACTTTTAACATCACTGGCCAAGACGAACCCGTCTGGCGCCTGACAATATTTTTGTATGTGTTTGAATAAGTTTGTCTTGCGTACTGTTGGAGATCATCCAAACGGAAGCGAAACACATCCTTCGAATGCAGCACTCTGTTTGTAAAAAGATTTTTCTTTTCTGTGTGCACCTGAGTAGCGAGTTGTTAGGGACGGCTTAGAAAAGGTTCTACAATGCTCATATTTATGGACACCAAATGGTGGTTCAACAGCTTTGCATGTGCGGTGCCACACACTGCTTCTCATTTTATAGTCTGTTCTTGGTAAATATGAAATGACTGGTCAGTACGGGAGAATACATCTTGAAGCATTTTATTTCATATCACCATTTGCTACAGCCTAGGTCAAGGTAAGTGTCTAAGAGTTTGAGATATGCTGAGCTCACTGTGTGTGTGTGTGTGTGGTTGTGTGTGACCGCACATGTGGTGTGTGTATGTGTGTGTGCATGTGTGTGTCAGAGGAAGAGGTCAGGGATGTGCATGTCAGAGGAAGAGATCAGGGAGGAACTCCTTGTGGACGTGCTGGGTGTTTTTGGTTTGCACAGAAACTTAGGAAAACAGAGTGAGCATGTGCGCTGCGGGCAGCACGCGCTCGCAGGAGATCGAGGAACTGGAGCGCTTCATCGACTCCTGCGTGCTGGAGTACCAGGGCGAGGCCGTCACCGACGGGGACAAGACACAGGTGAGCACGCTTAGGAGGACGCAAGACAAAGTAGCGATGGCGGCCACTGAGGCTGTTGAGGTTCGGCAAAACGCTAGCCCAATGTCTACAGGCCTTGTCTGGACTGAAATAAAAATGGACTTGGCTTCGATTGAGAAACTTATCTCAGTCGTTCTACAACAACAAGCAGATCTTGGTGCACGGCTTACCTCGCTTGATTATCCGCCACTACCTGGGCCTTCCACGGATGTCTCCATGACCCCCGCCCCGGGTAGCTCTGCCTGGACTACGGTAGCTGCTGGCAAGTCTCGCCGCCGCCCTCCTCCTGTCGCGGCGTGTCGGACTGGGGCTGTTTCGGATCTAGTGCTCCACAACGCCTTTGCTCCTCTTGCTGATCTCCCTACGTCGCCGGCCCCACGTCGGAGTGGATCTGGATGTCCGGATGAACAGGGCAGCGAATCTTGCCCTCGCCTGCTATCCAGCCAGGCCATCCATCACCGCGCCAACATGTAGCTCGCAAAGCTACCTCCAAGCGCAACAGGTCCGCGGACAGCGACGGCTCGAGTCCAGAGCGCGTTTCTGATAAGCGGCTCAGGCCAGGCCATCCATCACCGCGTCAACATGTAGCTCGCAAAGTTACCTCCAAGCGCAACAGGTCTGCAGACAGCGACGGCTCGAGTCCAGAGCGCGTTTCTGATAAGCGGCTCAGAATCTCTTCTCCAACGATTGGCCGCAGCAGATTGCATGGCCTCTACATCTCCAACAGCGGATAGCTTGTCAAGCCCATCGGGCTACTGCGATGCCTCTGTTGGCTAATGATGCTGGTGTCGTTAGCTTGTGTAGCCCGTGTCAAACACCACCGGCGTTGTCCACGGCTGACAGCGTCCTCAGCGTCCAGATGGTCTACAACTTCCTCCTCGCACCTCTATACACTTTAACCGCGATGTTCAATGCCCTCCTGAAATTCTCATTGTTGGTGATTCGATTGTCAGAGATCTGATTATTCCTAGTTCTATCACGTACTGTATCCCGGGAGGAAGGGCTATTGACATCTCTCACCTCATTCCGTCTCTATTGAACAGACATTCTTCCGTAAACACTGTCATTGCTCACGTGGGGACAAATGACGTCATGGCCCGGAACTCTGTGAAGCTACAGAATGAGCTGGAGACGTTATGTCTCACTGTTGAAAGCCTCGGGAAACGCTGCATAATGTCAGGCCCTATCCCACTTAGCTCCAGTAATTCAGAGCGTTTCAGCAGATTGCATAGTCTCCATACCTGGCTGAAACAATTCTGCAATCTAGCTGGTCATGATTTTATTGCTAATTTTGATATATTCTGGACCAAATCATTTTTTATATAGATCTGATGGGGGTGCATCCAAACAAACTGGGCCTACTAGAGCTAACCACCAACTTTATTCAGTTTCATTGCTTTCAGCACACCTTGACATTCAACACAGCATGACCCAATCCAGTTCACAAACACACCAGCTCTACTATGGTCCTGCTGATAATTGCAGCTCTCCCTCTCCTGCTGTATCACTTGGGGATCAAACTACACAGGCAATAAGTAGCCCCTCTCATCACCTACAGATGGCCCTTCTTAATGTCAGATCACTTCGTTCTGCTGCTGCTTGCTCACCCTCCCATTCAAATACCTCCTCTGGCCAGCAGATGGCTCCTCGGAAATGTCAAAGCCTGCCCATCTGCAATGATATCTCCCTGCCAGAGACTGTCCTTCCTATTTCTTCTCCTGATATCCCTCTCAATAATGGACTAAGCCTGAAGTTCATGAATGCTACATGTCCATTGGAGTCCTACCCCTGACGTTGTTCGCCTGGACAATCCATGTGTTTTTAAGGATAGAAAAGGCATTGGGTTAATCCACCTCAATATCAGAAGTATATTGCAACGAGATAAAATGGACCAACCAAAATATTTTAATTGCTCAAACTAACACTGATTATCTTGGTTTTATCAGAAACTTGGCTGAAGAGTGAAATTGATGACTCTGAAGTCAACCTTCAGGCTACAATTTATTTAGAATTGACAGGGTTGGGAGGGGTGGGGGTTGTGTGGCTATTTACGTGAAGTCACATTTTTCTGGTCACATTTCTGTATTTCCTTAAAGTGATCCTAAATCCTTTGAATTTATTGCACTCAAGGTTCATTATGGCACCAATAACAACTCCTTCATAATAGTTGGGATCTATAGACCCCCGTCAGCTGATTCTAAATCCATAGATCAGCTGGCAGAATTGATATCTAGATTCACTGACTCAGAAGTTCTAGTTCTTGGGGTTTTTAATATTGACTGGCTAACTGATGCCTCCAAAACATCTTAGAGATGTTTTCTCGAGTCTATTTTTGGATCAACTTATTAATGATCCAACAAGACCAAACTCTAAGAACCTTAGCAAATCATCTCTTATTGATCTATTTTTTACAAATAAGATGAACAAAATTAGCGCAAGTGGTGTTTTTGATTTAGGGGTCAGCGACCACTGTCCCATTGCCTGTATTAGGCACAGCACTCTAACCAAAGCACTGCCTCACATTTTGGTTAAAAGAACTATGAAACATTTTAATGAGCAAGCTTTTTCTTTTTTTAAATGATCTCTATGAAAGTGACATTCATCTAAACAACTGAAATTCCTGATGCTGACTTGGCTCTACAGTTTTTCTCAAAACTCATTTATTTGCATTGTTGACAAACATGCACCTTTTAAAAAAGATAAGAGTAAAAAGTAGAACAAACCCATGGTTCACCCCTGAACTCTCCTCTCTTTTTCAGTCAAGAAATAAGGCTTGGTCATTAGCAAGGAGGAGCAAGGATGCCTCCGACTGGGCAAGTTTCAGGAAAATCAGGAACAGATGTACATTATCTGTAAGAAAGGCTAAAATCTGACTATTACTTTAACCTTGTCTCTAGTTCGTACTCAGATCCTGCAAAATTCTGGAAGGCTGTAAATTACAAAAAACAATAAATCTGTTACACCTATGCCTTCTTCAATTAAGTTTGATGATTGTCTACTACAAGACAAATCAGACATTTGCAGTGCTCTTAAACAAACATTTTTCTTTAGCCAGTCAAAGTTTTGATAATAGCAATAATCATTCCTTTTTACCTAGGGCTGGACATGATATGCGTATCAGAGACAATGTCAGAGACGATGATCTGGAGTTCAGGCTTCATCCTGTGTCTAAGCATACAGTGCTATCTGCTTTATTAGCAATTGATAGTCGCAAATCCACTGGAGAAGACCAGCTAGATCCCCTTTTTTCTTCGCACTGCGGCATATATAATAGCAGAGCCATTATTGCACATTTTCAATTTTTCTATTTCCACTGGAGTTGTCCCTACACTATGGAAATTTGCACACATTACCCCGTTGCACAAGGGGGGTGATAAGACTGACCCTAACAACTATCGACCAATATCCAAGCTACCGTGTCTCTCAAAAATACTAGAGAAGTTGGTAAATGATCAGCTCAAAGAATTTCTAAATACCAATAATATTTTGAGCCCTCTCCAATCAGGCTTTAGGCCTAAACATAGTACAGTTACTGCTGCTACTAAAGTAATGGATGATATTATCACTTCTCTTGACAAGAAAAAACATTGTGCTGCCATCTTTGTGGACTTATCCAAAGCATTTGATACCGTGGACCATTCTCTGCTTCTACAAATTCTGCCTGGTATTGGTTTTAATGCAAGTGCCTGTAAATGGTTCCAGAGCTACCTTTCAAACAGACACCATACTGTAAAATTGGGTAATACTCAATCTGACCCCCTGCTAATAACCAAGGGGGTCCCACAAGGTTCAGTATTAGGTCCGGTACTCTTCACCATGTACATAAATAGCATACTTTCTCTCCTTTCCAACTGCTCTATTTATCTATATGCAGATGATACAATTTTGTATTGTGTTGCAGATTCTGTACAGCTAGCCTTGGAGAAATTGCAGCAGTCTTTTAATATCCTACAAAATGCCTTCATTAGTCTTAAGCTTCTACTTAATGTAAGCAAGACTAAATGTATGGTCTTTACTCGATCTAAGCATGGCATGAAAAATGATTTTAATATATCTACTTTAGATGGGTCTGTTATTGAGAGAGTATCACATTATAAGTACCTGGAATCTGGCTAGATGACAAGTTCACATTCAAGAAACATACTGACTGTCTTGTCACTACGCTCAGACAAAAGCTATCTTTCCTGCACAGAAATAAATATCACTTTCCTGTTTTCTGCAGAAAAAAGTTATTGAAGCTACTTTTCTGTCTTCCCTTGACTATGGTGATATTATTTACAGACATGCACCACTCTCTAATCTGAAGGCACTTGACACTGTCTATCATTTCAGCTCTTCGTTTTATTACTGGGGATCCATATAGTACACATCATTTGCCTGTTATATGATAAAGTTGGGTGGGCTCCACTTTCTCACAGAAGGGACATGCATTATTTTATTTTTTATTTATAAGGCCCTCACTGGCAAACTCCCATTTTATATTTCATCTCTTTTAGTTTGGCACTCCAACCCATACCAAACCCGCAGCAGCAATTTTTTACTGGAGGTCCCTTATGCCCGCACTGAACTGGGTAAAACAGCTTTTAGTGTCTGTGGACCTTCAGTTTGGAATAACTTACAACAAAGGATGGGTCTTCAAGCCTTTGTGCCATTAGAACATTTTAAAGTTACACTGGGAAGTTTTTTATCACATACTTGCACTTGTT
>NC_085875.1:22584615-22589615 GCF_034702125.1 Engraulis encrasicolus
TCACTTTACTCCGTTCGTCCCTGTTCTATCATTTTATTTCTCTTTTCTCTGTCTCTCTCCTTTCCACTCCACTTCCAATTTCTGTCCTCTTTTTTGTTCATTGACTCAATCTGTTCTTCATTGACTCCATCTTGTCGTTACTTTTCCCGTTTCTTATTCGAATTATTCCTTGCTTCCCTTTCTGTCCGTTCCTCTCTCTGTCCCTCTTTCTAAGTTTCTCTTTCCCTCTCATCTCCATCTCTCTCCCTCCTTCTATCTCTTTCATTTATACTCCTCTCTGTTCCCTCTCCCTCTCCCTCTCATATCTCCCATCTCCCATCTCCCATCTCCCATCTCCCATCTCCCATCTCTCTCTCTCCCATCTCTCTCTCTCTCTCTCTCTCTCTCTCTCTCTCTCTCTCTCTCTCTCTCTCTCTCTCTCTCTCTCTCTGGTCTTCGTGCAGCCAGGCTGGCGTCTCAGCAGGGTGCCATCTCCATAGCCAGAGTGTCTTAATTAAGATGTATCGCCTCGCCACCCTGACATATTAAAGGGCCTCGAGATGGGGTGGAGGCGGGTGGTGTGTGTGTGTGTGTGTGCGTGCGTGCGTGCGTGCGTGCGTGCGTGCGTGCGTGCGTGCGTGCGTGCGTGCGTGTGTGTGTGTGTGTGTGTGTGTGTGTGTGCATGCCTGTGTGTGTGTGTGTGTGTTTTGGTGGTGGTGGTGGTTGGGGGGTCCTCTGTCATATGGAAGGGCGCCCACTAAAGGTCACATGCTGCCACATCAACCAACTCCACTTGCATCGTGTTACAGGGGCTCTCAGTCACAGGGCAGGGGCAAATGGAAGGGCAGACATGGTACCATTAACCAACAAACCAACACCATTGAACACCCAGCCTGCCTGCTGTCTCTATGGAGAAGGAGTGGGCTGAGAGAGGGGGTGGGGTGGGGCAGGAGTTTGGCATGCTGTGGGGATTCTCAGTCACTGTGCATGGGGGCTAATTGAGGGGCGCCCCCTAAAGCTGACATAGTATCATATCAATACCACTTGCACCCTGACTTGTCTATGCTGAGGGGTAAGAGTGGGGTCACTGTGAAGGGGGTACATGGAAGGGGCACCTGTATACAGGTGGCAGCAACTGGTGCCACCATAACCAACACCATCCCCAACACCACCACTCTTCAACCCACAGCTCATGCTAGGGGCAAATGGTGGGGGCACCCTGTAGCCTGTAGCCTACAGGTGACATGGGCTACTTCTCAATGTCAAGTGTTCTAGCCTTGCTAGGACGTTAAATGCCTGATGGTTGAACACTCCTCGGGGTTCACAAGGAATATCCAATCACTGGGCATTTCACGTCCTAGCAAGGCTAGAACACTGGGCATTGAGAAAGGGCCATTGTGCCTCAATAACCAACGCCGACACCACTCACTGCCAACCAAATGTAGGGACGCACGCCCTCTACAGGTGACAGCTGGTACCACCACAACCAATCCATCCCAAACACCACCACCAGCAACACCACACACTGTCAAACCAGAGTCCCACACACCCATCCCCCCCCCAACCACTCGTGCTTACCTAGCGTACTGCATAGGTGTCATTTGTCATGCCATGCCGATTAATTGCTGGCTGCTACGGTAACTCGGGGAGCTGTGTCAGCAGGAAAGGTGCGGGAAAGGAGGGTGTGCTTGGGAGGGAAGGAGGAGGGGAGAAAAGCATGATGGGATGCTGGTGGTGATGTTTAGCGACACTGGGGTGCCATCTTGTTAATGGTGCATTCAACAGAGGTAGACACGTTACAGATATAAATGACGACCAAGGAGGGTACAGAGCAATGCAATGCAATAGCATAGCAATGACAATCTTTCTCTCTCTCTATCTTCCTCTCTTGCTCTCTCTCTCCCCCTCTCTCTCTTTCTGCTCCTTGCATTGCCCCCCTCTTTCTCCAACCATCCCTCGCTTTCTCCCTTTCCCTCAACCACCTCTTTCTCTCTCTCTCTCTCTCTGCTCTTTGCATCACCCCTCTTTCTCCAGCCATCATTCTCTTTCTCCCTCTCTCTTTCATCCCTCTCTTTCCCTCACCCCCCCCCTCTCTCTCTTCCTCTTTCCTTCCTTCCCCTATTCCCCTGCCCCAGAATGATCATGTCATCCAGCTGGTTTGCTCCTCATTGGCTTAGCCTACTTAAAGCCAACTGCACTACAAAGTGCTGGGTGTAGCCGGGCAAGGTTAAGAGGGGTGAGAGACAATGTGGAATTATTCCAGAGAGGCGCACAAAGGCAGCAGCACAGAGAGGCTATGACACAGACAGGGATACAGGGGGAGAGAGAGAGAGAGAGAGAGAGAGAGAGAGAGAGAGAGAGAGAGAGAGAGAGAGAGAGAGAGAGAGAGAGAGAGAGACAGAGACAGAGAAACAGAGAGGCAGGGGGAGAGAGAGAAAGAGATAGGGAGATAGGGAGAGAGAGAGTGAGAGAGTGAGAGAGAGAGAGAGAGAGAGAGAGAGAGAGAGAGAGAGAGAGAGAGAAAGGACAAGGAGGGTGGGAAGGAGAGAGAAGCAAAAGAGAGACGGTGATCAAGCGAGAGGGGAACAATGAAATATAATACACACAGGAAGAAGAGAGGGAGAAACAGACAAGTGGGTGTGAAAGCAAAGGGGAATAGCAGGAGACAGAGGGGAGAGGGGGATCCAAATGAAAACAAAGGAAGAAAGATGGAAGAAAGAAGAGAAAGAGAGAGTGAGGACAGAGAGAGGGAGGGGGGGGGAGGTGGAAGTGGAGGAGAAAGGTGTGTGGGTGCACGGCACAGTGCTTCATCATTGCCGAGAGTGTTCAATGAAAATGAATGAAACAATGACAGCAGATAATAACCTGCGGACGGCGCTGTCTGTCACACCTGAAAGGCTCAACCGTCATTGGCTGCGCTGTCACACCTGAAGGAGTGTGATTGGCTGAGAGCGTTTTTGTTTCAGGACCATCCTTTTCACACTCCCCTGAACCTGAAAGAGATTTATAATGGGATGCATAGCCGCACTCAGATGCAAATGTAAACTCACGCATACACACACACACACACACACACACACACACACACACACACACACACACACACACACACACACACACACACACACACACACACACACACACACACACACACACACACACACACACACACACACAGACAGACTCGATGTGCAATGCAAACAGTGAGCATACACTCTCAGACGTGCATAAACACCAGCAAATAAATGGATAGATTGACACATGCATACGGGATCATGGAGGCACACAAAACTACAAATGAAACAAGACTTGCACTTACACAACATATAAATCAACACATACACACATACACACATACACACACACACACACACACACACGCCCGTGTGCGCACACACACACACACACACACACACACACACACACACACACATACACACGCACACACACACTCACAGACACACACACACACACACACACACACACACACACACACACACACACACACACACACACACACACACACACACACACACACACACACACACACACACACACACACACACACACACACAATCTTGGGACACATGAATACCAGCAATGACAGTGCTACTTGCGAATGCATATGTGTGTGTGTGTGTGTGTGTGTGTGTGTGTGTGTGTGTGTGTGTGTGTGTGTGTGGCTTCCCAAAAATGAATGCAAAAAAATTTGCTTAAATATCGTTCAATATCACCAATAATTGCTAGTTGACACATATGGATAAGAAGGTGCTGTGTAATACCGTTGAGACTTTCACCAAATGGACTATTGATCACGGTGGTGTGTGTGTGTATGCGTTTGTGCATGTGTACAGTATGTGTGTGTATGCGTTTGTGCGTATGTGTATGTGTGTGTGTGTGCGTTTGTGCGTATGTGTATGTGTATGTATGTGTGTGTGTGTGTGTGTGTGTGTGTGTGTGTGTGTGTGTGTGTGTGTGTGTGTGTGTGTGTGTGTGTGTGTGTGTGTGTGTGTGTGTGTGTGTGTGTGTGTGTGTGTGTGTGTCAGACAGCTATCTCCTCCTTGGCAGTTGCCTCACGTGGCGCTCCCTCATCTTTAGCCTTTGTATCAGCTGATTTCAATTAAAGCTGCAGAGTTAATTACTGCCTCCAGTGCAGATGCGGAGAGGAGATTCACGCGCTGCTTACGTGACGACGTGATGAATACACACTGTCAGATTTTGTAGTGTTAATTCAACACTGAGAGTCAAATTTCACAGTCCTCTAGATTCACACACACTCTGACATGATGAACCCACACTCTCCAATTTGCAGTGTTACCAAAATTTGACTCTCAGGGAGTCAAACTCGACACTCCTCTAGCTTCACTAGCTGACGTGACGAACTCACTCTGTCAATTCCACACTCTAGTCAGTCAAACTCTATATGTATGTGTTTAATTACAGCAACATTCCTTTAATAATTTACTGTGCATAAGTTCCATTTTGATTTTACCCATCCTCTACACACACAAAATGCCCTCCCCCACCCACTGCCCATACCCACCCAGCGACACATGAATGAATTAATGAACAAATGAATAATGAATTAATTAATGAATGAATGATCAAATTAACGAATCAATGAATAAATGAATGAATGAACGAACAGTGATAAAAAAAATAAAAAGACAGAGCAATGCAGACTGTGTCCACATCCCTGCACAGTGCTGTGTGATGACAAATTCACAAGTTCCATTCTGACACCTACTCCCCTCCCTCAACCCCCCTCCCTCAACCCCCCATCAAAAAAAAGAAAAGAAATAATAAAGCCAGAGAGAATTGTGAACCCCGTCCACGTCCCTGGAAGTTAATATTTCATTTTCAGCCTAATTTACGCAGCGTCTTGGGCATGGATGAGGAGACGCTAAGGTGGGGTGTGATAGTGGTGGTGGAGGTGGAGGTGGGGGTGCAGAGGTGTGATGAGGTGTTAGCATGGATGGGTTTGTTTTGTTAGCTGAGGAGGGGTGAGAAGAGGAAAGGGT
>NC_085875.1:22594615-22614615 GCF_034702125.1 Engraulis encrasicolus
AGGAGCACAATGAGAGCAGATGTCAGCTCTGCCGCTCTGGTGAGAGAGTATAGAAGACACACAGCTGCACACTGACTGCAGTGCCACCAACAGCATCACACCAGTACTACTACTGCCTGCAACATCAGCACCGATATCATCCCCGGCAACGCTTGCCTCACCAGCATCACCAGAATCAGCACCAGCAAACATCAGTACCACCAGCACCATCATCAGCATCCACACCAGCAACATCAGCACCATTTGCATCACCAACATCACCAGACTCAGCACCAGCAACATCAGTACCATCAGCCTCATCCTCAGCATCATCCTCAGCATCATCAGCATCCGCACTGACAGCATCAGTACCACTAGCCTGTACAGCATCATCACCAGGACAACATCATCACTAGGATTGACTGCAGTGCAGCATCAGTATTACTGCCTCAGCATTACTAAGTCCAGCATCCGTAATAGCAACATCCGAACCAGCTTGTCCAGCATCAACCCCAGAAGCATCACCACCAGGATTGGTATGAAGATTAAAATCAAGATGGAGGTGCTTTACTTATATCTTTGATCTGATATGCTCTTGCAAATTAAATTCTCCTGGACTAAACAAACCCTGTGGTGACTTGTGTCATTTGATTAGACATTCAGTCAAATTCAGTCATTTGATTTGACATTCATCCTTCACTTTGAAACAGTTGTCTGGACGGCAAAATGAAGGCAAGGAGAGGTGTTAAGTGAAATTGAAGCGAAAACAAGTGAAAGTGAAAAAACAATGTCATATGAATAAACAAGACGTAAAATATAAACAAGCACATTATGCACAGTAATGAATGTGGCGTGTTACCCTGCATGGGAACCGACAGCGCTGGGGTAATCAGTAACTGTGTGATTTCATTACCGTGTGTGTAAGCTGAGCCATTGTTTTCAAACACTAACGTCATTATGAGCTGTATGGCGAGAGTTAATTGGAAATTAAATGAGAGAAGAAGAAAAAGAAAAAAAAACCATCACGCAGCCAACAGGCCCTGTAGAGACAGAATGGGTAGGGAGCAATGGCTCAATGAGCCAAAACGCCATACTATCATGTCGGCGACCCAGGTCCAAATCCAACCCAAAGATCTTTGCCAATCCTTCTCCCCACTCATTTCTTGTCTCTCTCAACTGCCCTGTCTGGTCAATAAAGGGCAATTCAAAAGCTTTACAAATAGGGCAAAGGACAGCTAAACTATCATCATAGTCATTTCACCAACCACTTTGTGAAGCTAGGTATGTTGATAAAATACCTCTTCCGGAATGAGTGCGTTTTGGTCCCCTCTGCTCACTCTCTTCCCCTTATTCATACAGGGAAGCTGACGGGGGGTGTAAGTTGTCCCGGGCCCAGGAAGAGAGAGGGCCCAGATTTGGGTTTTCATTGCATTGTGTATTCGATGGAGGTGCTAACTTATTATTAATATTAAGTTAGTATTGTGTTGTGTTGTTGTTAGACATCGTAACTGACAGGGAAGAAAAACAAAAACTGATACAGCTGGTTAGTGTTTGGAATGCCTCTGAATAATGACATTAAATCTGTAATCAGACAGCAAAGCAGAACAAGCTCATCTCTTTATTCTTTGCCACCTCAGTGGAACAAACACACACACGCGCGCGCGCATGCACGCACGGACGGACGGATGGATGGACGCACGCACGCACGCACGCACGCACGCACGCACGCAGAGGGCGTTCGAGAGAGAGAGAGAGAGAGGGGGAGAGAGAGAGAGAGAGAGAGAGAGAGAGGGAGAGAGAAAATACTTAGAAAGGCCAATTCTGTTCTCTCCAGATCAAACGTTATTATGCTCAGAAAATGTCACTGAAAAGAAACAACAGCTTTGGCCCTTCAGGCCTCCATCTTGTGGATTTGGCTGAGATTGGATCCAGTTTGGCGTCTCCTTGTAATTTTATTTCATGAGTAATGACAAAGGAATCAAAGGGGGTCAAAATTAGCTAAATTCATCATCTGTCTAGAGAGTCTTTTTTTGGCAGTTTTTCCAAAATCTGATTCTACAGTCTCTTTGTTTATGTACGTCAGGAAAAGCTTTGATGGAAAATCCAGAAAATCAAATTGTGTGTGGATTGTCTATAATCATTTGTAATAATTGTCAAATCATAATAATTTGCCTTTGATGAAACCTGACTAAATTGCGTGGGTGGTTTTGATGTTGTCTTTGTCCCTGAATTTTTAGATGGAACATTGCATATTTCATTGTCTTTTAAAGTGGCATTTAACAGCAGCAACAACAATGATAATAATAATACCAAATAAATATCAAAATATTTCCTTACCTTCCCAGCAGGCTTGTACGAAATTCCAAATTGAGTGAATTTCAATTCAAAGTAATGCCATAATACGAACACTAGGTGGTGTCATTACCTTGAATTTCTTTGAATTTCATCTACACCACCCATTGAAAGTACATACAACACCACCACCTAGTGTTCGTATTATGGCATTACTTTGAATTGAAATTCTTTCCATTCGGAATTTCGTAGAAGCCTGCTTCCCAGGCCTTGTATGAGTAATTAGAATCATACCTTGCTTATCACTGCTTATTACTTATTAATTATCACTATTTCTTTTATATGATAATTATATAAATAACATATGTCATCATATCAGCCAGATGGTGAGAGAGAAATGTAAATTACTCTTGTGTTGGTTGGCTATTATCCATAGATTAAACTGTACCTTGTGTCAAAGAAGGTTGGCTTAAACCGGGCATACACTGTGCGATATTTTCACTCGTGGGTCTTAAGCTTCTGCTCACACTGCACGATGGAATTTCACTGTTTAAAAGTTCACAGCTCACGACTCACGTCCTCACACTAGCCTACACGAGCCGACAGTCGGATGCGAGCGAAATGCTTCCACCGTACGACGCGACAGGCATGTTTCCCCGGTCTGCAGAGGAGGGAACATGCGCACCTGAGGTGGAGATGAGGTCGCGCCCAACAGCGAATCGCACGGCCCTATTAATTTGTGCATGTGCAGGGGCGCAACTACAGTATATGCAACGTATGCATTGCAGGGGGGCGCCAGAGAGAGGGGGCGCCAAAGAGAGGGCGTTGGAGGGCGCCAAATAATTATTAAGTGTTTTTTTGGGAGGGGGGGGCGCACCGAAATAGTTCTTGCATACTGCAGAAAAGAGTAGTTGCGCCCCTGTGCATGTGAAGTGTCAAATCGGGTCGTAGCACTGCTTTAACTGTGCGATTTACGCACGAGCCACGATCAGAATTTCAAACCCATGTACACTGCACGATGCGAGACTCGCGATTGAGCAAGAAATCGGCCCGACTCTCAAAAAGTCGTGCGAGTGCCAAATTGGGGCAAAATTGGGGCAAAAGTCGCACAGTGTAAGCCCAGCTTTAGGGTACTTCAGTCGTGGAGGAGGATGGGGTGTGAGAGTGCTCGCTATTAACGTGATGTCCATGGGGACACTGTAAGGTCACTCACAATCAACCAAAAGTTTATCACCTGCCAGATGTGTGTATTTTTATGTGGATAAGTGCTTTTGCCAGATTATTAATATTATTATTATTATTATTAGTAGTAGTAGTAGTAGTATTATTATGAGCAGTAGTAACAGCAGCAGCAGCAGTAGTAGTAGCAGCAGCAGTAGTATCAGTAGCAGCAGCAGTAGTAGTAAGTTCTTACATATCAATTGGTCTTAGTTGAAACTTTATTTTTTTTTCAATTGAAAAAAGTGTACCTTGGGGCCAATGAAGGTTATAAACACAGGTCTAGGGTACCTCAATCAGAGAAGAGTGTGGACGTCACATGGTGGACAGACTCAGTGAAGGATGGGAGACGGATGGGACGGATGTGTCTGATTGGACTGGACTGGAGGCCTGAGGAGAAGCCTGCGGTAGCCATTTCCTTGTTTGTTTGTCTGTCTGTGTGTCTGTTTGCTTGGGGGGTTTAGGGTGGGAGGATATGAGACTAAAGACAGATTTATGTTCTCTCATGTCTCTACCAGTAGCCATATTGTGACAAAATAACAACAGCTACAAAAATAAAAAAACAAGACCAGACTGCAAAAAAACCTTATTGGAGACTCTGACAGTGATGGTGAAAATGGCTGTCACCTCCACTCCTCTCAGCACGTCATGTAATCACACACACGCAAACACGCACACAGACACACACACACACACGCACACGCACCTATGCATGCGCACACACACACGCTCATGCATGCAGACACATGCGTACACGCACACACGCATGTGCATGCACACACACACATACGCAAACACACACTTCGCATACTGTGTCAGCACGTCATGTTCACAGACAGGAGCAATGTTGCACAGCATTGTACTGCACCTCACACTTCAACACACTACAACACACACACACGCACGCACGCACGCACGCATGCACGCACACACACATTCATAACAACACAAATGTCATCAAACATCATCACACATGCATGCGCATGCACACACATACACGCGCACGCAGGCACACACGCATGCACGCACGCACGTAGGCTCGCAGGCACGCACACACACATACACACACACACACACATCTGTGACAACTTAAATACAGCCCTGCTGCATGCACATACCGCACATGCATTTACTAAAGGTTAAGATAACTACAGGTAGCTGCCCAACAGGTGCATGACTTCATCCAACACCGGCCCAGTGACACACACATGGAACAAAGGACAGAGTGATGGGAGAGAGGGAGAGAAAGATAGATACACTCTTTCACGTACGCAATTTGTGTAGATTTTAAATATCACATTTGAATTTCCACATTGTAATGCTGTGGCATTGTATTATTTTAGGAGCTGTTTCCACGTAGCTGGATATTTTTATATGTGGACATTTTTTTCTCCTGGTAACATTGGTTTTGGCCTTCCGTTTCCACGTAGCAGATATCTAAAATCCAGATATAAAAAAGCAGGCTTTATAAATATCCTATTTAGGGGGCTGAAACGCATTTGTTACAATGGGGTATTTATTTATTTTTATCCACATGTTGCGTTTACACCTCATCAGGAGAAAACAAGTCCGACAGGCGGACAACAGATGTGTCCATCTATGGCAGTGGTTCTCTGCCTTTTTTGCCCAAAATTCCAGCCAAAGTTTTTTTTTTTTTTAAAGCTCGGTGGCTATCTAGCCAAAAGATGTTCAATGTTGAAATTACAATGTAATTTTTTGTTCTGTTTGTCAGACAGGAGTCAGGACTCAGACAACACAGGCCAGAAGGTGGTCAGTACCATTCTTACATTCAAACATGGAGGCTAACATACAAGACAAAATAAACACAACACAGACTGTCATGCATCAGTGAGACATTAGACAAATAAATTAGCAAATAAATATTAAACAGACAACCGTTTGTCCACAAATGTCTCTGTCACCCCCCTGATATTTTGGCCCGTTGCTCCGGACCGCTTCCAGGCGGAACGAAAATAAACCGGTCTTTGTTCCTGGACGGCACTATTTGTGAAGCGAAGATGCATCGTCAGTATGCAGCGGTGATAAATGGAAAACGGCAGTAATAAACGCTTATTAGTGTCACTGTATGCACTTATAAAAACAGCAGTAACTTTCTAAAAACACTAAAATCATATTTTAGTTGTTTATTATCATTTCGAAGCGGTTTCCAATGATTGGGAAACGGATCACGGCTGTGTTAGCACAGCCGGTGTACCCCACTCTGATTCTATGGGACAAAGATGGCTGACAAAAAGCGTCACGGGCGAACGGACGGACCAACGGACAGACAAAGCCTCTTACAGAGATGCGTGGGACGCATCTAAAAATAGTAGGGGCTCTAAGCCGAGAAATCGTTACGCGCTGGATAGAAGCATATAATTCGGTACACGTGTTCCTTGACTGATTTGAAGACATCCTAGAAGGGGTGCCCCTTGAAAAAAAATGTCTACCATGTCATATACAATATGTCATGTTGGTAACGCATTACATTGTTATTACATGACATTATACTTAGCTGACAATGTTAATATAGTCCTCAGAAGAGATGAAGCAAGGGTAGCCTGCTAGACCAGATTGATAAAACTACAAAATGTACATAGTGTGAAAGTATGGGTGAGTCTGTGCTTATGTGCTTGACAGCATGTAACATTGTGAACGATTTGAGAAGATTCTTGGTCTGAATTAAAATGAGCATTGCCAACACAAAAACTATGGTGAGAATAGACTGCTGCTAATGCTCGATTTGAATGGGATAGTGTCAGTGCAAGATGCCCTAGGTAGCAGGTTCTCCATCCTCTAATTTCCATAACAGATATACGTATTTTATTTGTATGAGAGAGGGTAAAGGACAGGACCTTTCCATATGTATGAAGAACCCCATAAGATCACCTAATTCTATATTTTTACAAGTGCATATTGTGAGAGCATTTCAGTCATCTTTAGAATGGCATTACAGATTACTCAATATAGGCCTACATGTAGGCCACAGTATGGCTTCAGTTCAAATTAAATGGGAATGATTTCTTAGTGTATGTTGAGTAAGAAGACAGAGATTAAAAAAAATGTTTATTTGCAGACAAGTCCTCACCTAGTACTTGTGTCAAAAGTTGTATTAGTTAGCTCAGTAATCATTGAGTACTTAAATTGCTATCAAAACTGACAGCTGATGGACAACATGTACCGTAGGTCTTTTGCCACCCTTACCCACAGGAGAAATATCTATATAGAACAACAATTCTCATATGGTATATACTATGAAAGTAAATCATTACCTGGACTCATTTTCTTGATATGCAAGGCACACAAATAGTCTGGGAGGAAGAATAGTCGATCATACCCCGCCCCCCCAAACAAAATGCCACAAGACTTTTTTTAACCTTCAAGATTTTGAGTGGTAACAGTAACATAACTCATTCCCACTACACCTTTTTGCATAATATTGTACATGTCCTCAGAATGCTCTACATCAGTGGTTCTCAAACCTTTTGTGTGAAGTACCCCCTGAGAAAATATTGAGCTCTCTGAGTACCACCTTGACAACCAACATTAGAATATCGCAGTAAAGGCCTTCCATATTCACTTTTGCCAGTCAGTACAGGAGAGGTTCTTTTTCTAACTTCGCTCGGTGTTTCACTATGGGATACGCTTGGGCGTGACCATCTATGGAAGCTCCAATGACATTATGTCTGTCAAAGACAGACAGTCGACGCAGTCGGGCTCCGCCCGCTTGGGGTGTCTACCCCCGTCGACACGCTGAGTCCAGCATTCTCGCTTTCTTCCCGTGAAGATATACTACAAGCTCCTCGCTCCTGCCAGGGCTGTGCTCGCTTAACCGTTCACAGACGGACCTTTCAGGACCCCATCACCGGCCGCGGCCGGTAAGTGCCATATCGTTTGCCTTCGTCAAGAAGTGCATTGAAGGTTTGCAGTTAAGTCAGCTTACTTTCCAACTCTAGTGAAGTGTCCGCGTCGTGGCGAACTTCAAGTTTAGCATGGCGGGCTACCTAACCCACCTAGCTACCTAACTTCAGCTTAGCCTGATTTAGCTACCTCTACCTCCACCGAGCACTCGGGTGCCGGTGATAACTTATTAATGGTAAGCTACACCGTACAACAGGGAGCGAGAACGCCTTACTCGATACTCTGTTTGACTGTTTTCATCTGTTTTCTGTTTGTAACCCACCGCATGTAAACCCACTCGGCGGGAAACAAGTTGCTAGCTTCGATCTGTAGCTACAAGTTTAGCATGGCGGGCTACCTAACCCACCTAGCTACCTAACTTCAGCTTAGCCTGATTTAGCTACCTCTACCTCCACCCAGCACTCGGGTGCCGGTGATAACTTATTAATGGTAAGCTACACCTTACAACAGGGAGCGAGAACGCCTCACTCGCTACTCTGTTTGACTATTTTAATCTGTTTTCTGTTGGTAACCCACCGCATGTAAACCCACTCGGCGGGAAACAAGTTGCTAGCTTCGATTTGTAGCTACTCCGCACGTGCGGCTAATCTGCTAACACTGGTGTTAACGGAAGTAATTACTTGTTATGACGAGTTTTTCGAGTAACACTACTCACCTCTCTCTTTTATTCTGAAAGATGCTTCAGGCATTTCCCCCGCCATAGGGAAGAGTGAAAAGCAAGAGTGAAGAGCCCGTTGCCTCCCGTGCCCGGCGTCACACAGCCCACCAAGGCGGGCAGAGAATCCCAGGTCTGCATGGAACCCCACCAGAGATGTCTCAAGTACCACCAGTGGTACGCGTACCACAGTTTGAGCACCACCGCTCTACATGTTTCAGTTCTATAGTTGTACTGTACAGTACAGTGCAGTGCAGTGGAGTGCAGTACAGTACAGTACCATACAGAATGGTGCAGTATAATAAAGTACAGTAGAGTATAGTACAGTACAGTACAGTAGCATACAGTACGGTGCAGTACAGTACAGTAGCATACAGAATGATGCAGTATAATAAAGTACAGTAGAGTATAGTACAGTACAGTACAGTAGTACGGTGCAGTACAGTACAGTAGCATACAGTACGGTGCAGTATAGTACAGTAGCATACAGTACGGTGCAGTATAGTACAGTACAGTACAGTAGCATACAGTACGGTGCAGTACAGTACAGTAGCATACAGTACGGTGCAGTACAGTAAAGTAAAGTACAGTACAGTACAGTAGCATAAAGTATGGTGGAGTCTAGTTAAGTACAGTACAGTAGCATACAGTACGGTGCAGTCTAGTACAGTACAGTACAGTACAGTACAGTAGCATACTGCACGGTGCAGTAGAGTACAGTACGGTATATCACATTACAGTACAGTACAGTACAGTACAGTACAGTAGAGTACAGTACAGTGCAATACAGTAGAGTACAGTATAGTCTTATAGACGTTAGCCCTCCAAAGCCAATAGAATTTCCACATGCTGTTGTTTTAAGTTTTTGAAAGACTATTTTAGTAGCCTATGTGAGAGAGGGAAGGCAGGCAGACATGTTTTAAACAAAGGACCACACCCACAAATAAAAAATAACGAGCAAACAATAAATTAAGTGGTTAGGTAGCCAACATGTCATCTAGATTAAAGCCAAAAGTAGATGGAAAAACAGACATGTTACCATTTTGCTCTTTTAAAACAAAGTATCTGTCAATATACTGATGGTGTATTGCATATTGATTATTCATAATTTCCTAAGCATAAATGCACTTATCACTTCATTGTACACTTAGGACTGCGATATACATATCTGAACATTAATCAGCATACATTTGTCATTTGACAGCTGTCACTGACACTTGATATGTACATGTATTATTGACTTGATTGATATGAATATATTTCAGTTGGACTTCTAGGGTTAAATCATTGAGGGGGTCCTAAGGAAGTAGTAGTAGTTTGTGTGTGTGCGCGCATGTGTAAGTGGGATTAAAATTATTGTTTGCCATCTTTATCTGAAGAGCAGACTGAGTGTCTGAACCTGCTAATGTTAGCATGCTAACATTGGGACAGTTATGTGTGGCCCAGTTCAAGGGTTTATCTCTTCTCCCCTAAATTTTCTAACCACAATTTTCTTTTTGGATGTTATAGATATGACCCACTGCAAGCTTTTAAAACTCTTAATGAATGTTGGTTCAATAGCTAAATGCCCAGAAATGAGCTCTCAATTGTAGAGTGATCTCATTCTGACCATGGTTTTCATGATTTTCCTGTTTTTGAATCTAAATAAGACATATATAACATTGTTTTTATGGTAAGTTTTGCACATATTTTCAAAGTTCAGTTTGTATACATCACACACAAATAGGTGGATTGGCCCATAACACCATTATGTCCAGGCAGTACAGCATTTTACATCTATTGGCTGGTTTTGGGCAGCCATCTTGGATTTACCCCATAAAAATGACCTTAATGACATTGAAATTTGGGGCACCCCTTCTGAAATGATGGAGAACACCCTAAGGAAGGTCTACACCGATTTTGGTGCTTCTATCCAGCGCGTAACGATGAGGCCCTTTTTGGACGCTAAGAGACCCAGCTAAAATACCCTGCTACCCTGCAGCCTCATAAATTATGAGTCATGTAGCCTGCGTTAGTTCTGCCAGGAAGACTCAGATCACCTGTGCATTTCGCAGAGCCAATCAGCGGCTGCCATCTCCTTTATAGCGACATGTCTAACTCTCCCTTCTTGCTGGCTTTAGGCATGGCCGGTCCGAAATCTGCGCGCGCCAAAACGTTGTTTATTGCAGTTAAATGTTTCCTTTATCGTCGTTTCAGGAGCATCAATGATTATTATCTCTCATCACTCCATTCACGCTGTTAATCGAAGGCTGTCGTGCCGTTTCGCTTCTTCTCGAGGCTATTTTTTATTTCAAGTCAGTTTTAGGATCTCGCCATGTCTAGGAAGCTGGCTTCGGCGTCTTCATTACATGTCGGGGTTTCTCTGGTGGGGGTCAGCCCAATGTTCCCACGGCCCATTGGTCCCACAGCCCATTGGTCCCACATTGCTAAGACTTTTGCGTTTTTTCAAAATTAGGCCCATTGGTCCCACAGCCCATTGGTCCCACAGCCCATTGGTCCCACATCACTAAGATTTTTAAATTTGTTTTGAGGTCCGTTGGTCCCACAGCCCATTGGTCCCACAGTCCATTGGTCCCACATCACAAACACTTCAATGGGCTGTGGGACCAAGGGACCCACTAGTTTGACGCCCTCTCGGTACTTCACATGATAATCAAACATTTCAAACAAGCGATTTAAGGTTAGGGTTAGGTTTAGGGTTAAGGTTAGGGTTAAGGTTAGGGTTAGGGTTAGGTTTAGGGTTAAGGTTAGGGTTAGGGTTAGGGTTAGGTTTAGGGTCGTATGACGTTAGCGGTAAGTACCGAAAGAGCCTTGAACTAGTGAGTCCCGTGGGACCAATGGGCTGAGAAATTCAAATAAAAAAGCAATGTGGGACCAATGGGCTGTGGGACCAATGGACTGTGGGACCAATGGGCTGTGGGACCAATGGGCCTAAAAAATGAAAAAAAGTCTTAGTGATGTGGGACCAATGGGCTGTGGGACCAATGGGTTGTGGGACCAATGGGCTGTGGGACCAGTGGGCCGTGGGACCAATGGGCTGTGGGACCAATGGGGCGTGGGAACATTGGTACGCTCCCCTCTGGTGCTACGTTTTTCTCTCTTTCACCGTGTGCTCTAGTCCTACTATCACATCGACATCTAATTCGGACGCCCGCAGGGACAGTAAGGTTGGCAGCCCGTGCTTTTTGTGATCACATGTGCCGTAAGTCAGCGAGGCTTGCCTCTCATCGTCGTTTAAAATTTATTGCTTTCATCGTCGTTTAAAATGTATTGCTTTCATCAACCTAGGCTGCTATAGGTTCTCAGTTTATAGTCATGCAGTTTACTTTCTTCTCATGTCTCGTTTCCCGTTACCGCTGTTTTATCTCCTCTCTGACCGCTTAGTTTAACTTGTGGAGTGCTCCCCTTAATGTGTTACTGGTCGCGTTGCGACCCTTGCCGACTTAAGATATTCCTAACTGGTTCATTTGGTTGTCCATTGACTGATCGTTCGTGCATTCGTCTGTAGCCTTCGTGGCGTGGTGGCAATGTGTTGTGCTTTACGGCGTGTTATGTGTAGCCTACTACAGTCGGCTCTCGCCTCTACTTTAGTCATGCAATTCTCCCACGAGGTTCTCGTTCCTAAGGATCGGTTCGTCATCTCTATGGGAGTGGCTCAATTGTCGACCTGCTACATTTTGCATAATCCGTTTAATTATCTGTTTCCGGTGACGTTGCCCATGCTGTGCATCATTTGGCTTCGCACTCGCGTACGTGCAGGGTTTTTTGGAGTAGTGCTGGTGGAGTTCTTCGCTGGCGCAGTGGCATTAAGCCTACCCGATTAATGATGTGAACCAACCGGCTATATCTTTGTTATTTCTAGGCTATTTATTGTCTTGACTTTGATTCATTGACCTTTTAGTTTGGCTATACCGTATTTCATATTAATGTTTGTGCTTTCGTGTTTTACTGTTGCTTTTGTACCGCGGTTGTTAGGCCTACATGACCCTCAGTCCTTGGTCTTGGTCAACTGCCTTCGTTGTTTCATGCTTGAAAATACTCTGGCATAACTTGAGGTCTGGATTTATGCGGTTATTGATGTGGGTACTCTGGTTTCTAGGTAAATGACTTAAAATATTCGTAGTTGTGAATGTAGCACGCACCGCTTTTCGCTCATGATTCAGAGACTTTGTGCCGTGATTTCGCATGCTAGCACCGACGTTTCTCTCACTCTGTTTGGCATGCTAATTAGCTTTGTCCATTGCCGGGACTCAGTGTGAATAGCCACACATCAAAACGATATGTTGATAATTGCCATGTTCTTTCGTTCTAGGTTAACTACTGGCGAATGCACGCTGCATGTTCCGAGTACACGGCTGTCGGGATTATCGCATCCACGTTCGCAGCTGGAGCCCTTTCCACCTCCGATGCATAGTATAGTATTTGTCCCTCTCTTTCCGCCGTCTCATAGGTTAATTCAATCAACACTGTGCCGCTGCCTGGAGACCTGTGTGACTCGGCTTTTCACTGCTTCGTGCATGGTTTTCCGTGGCTCACTTTTAGTTGTTGTCATGCAAATGGACCCGGGATTCTTTTGGGGGGATCAAGATGCGGTACAAAGTTTAACTAGCTACACGCCCGTCTACATTTTAGGGGCGCACCTATCTAAGTGCATTTCATTTCAAATTATTTCAATTGCATAACTTATGATCGCTTTTTCTTTCACGTGCAAAGCAGGACCGTTACTACTCGTTGTACGGTGCGACATCCACCTGAAGTAGGAGGCCTCGTTACAAATTGACGAACTTCGATACGAGTATCCAACCCTCGAACCATGCACAAGTTCCCGTTAACCTCTCTGCTCTCGTAGGCACGCCAGGCCCTCTACCGCACCATGAATCAACCGTTGCAATTCGTTCTCACTGCTAATTTCACCCGTTCTTTGTTATCTCGTGGCTGTCTCGTTCTCCTTTCTGTGTATATGCTGCATGCCAGTTCTGTTAGCAAACCACAACGCTTGCCTAGTCGTGGCAAGGAAAAGGAATGCTTGCCTAGCTATGGCAAACTGTCATTGTTGCTGACTGTAAACGCTATCTTTCCTTCCCAGGTGCTCAGATGGTCATGCTGTCCACACATTGGGGCCCATAGCTGCCCATGTGCGTTTCCTACCGTCATGTATTTCCTTTATTTATCACAGGTTCAAAGGCCTGGTGCTCCCTTAATATGTCCTCAGAAGGCCTACAGGACGTCATTTGGTTTCATGCACAGTGACCCTGGTTACTCAAACTAATTTTCACTCATCTCTATTCTCCTCCCATAGGGTATACCTACTGTGAAGTCCATACCCAGGCGTCCCGTTTATCCATTGTTCTCTCGGCTTTCTCTTTGAACTCGTCTTCCTTTTAGCACTTTACAGTTCCTGCACTTCAGTTAATTCCCGTCTTCGTCTGGCTATTCTGAATGGCCCTCCCTACTAGGCCTCTCCGTACATTTCTCGAACATCTAAGTCCGATACTCTCGGGACTGGCGTCATGGTTACTATTGCACATCACTACGCCTCTTTCGGCCCTCATGCTTTATACTGCACTACCTTTCTCCTCGACCCAACACTTCTCAGTCCTCACCACCCATCGACAGGTGCATGTTTCCGGTCTTTAACTCCAAGACCTGAAATTTCAATACGCCTCCAATTCGTACGACGTTTGGCTTTCAATTTCATGGACGCGGCTGGGATCAAGGTCTCCCATAGTTTGGTCTCTGCACCTCCATTCAACTCATCTTAAGACATAGCCAAATCCATGCCCAACGCGCCCGACTCACGATACCCTCACGAATCACCCTCGACATCTTGCACACGCTCATCGTAACGCTCTGCGGTCGCCCGTTTTCACCCTGCTGATGTCCCAAAGCTTAAGCTTCACTCCGTGACGGTAAATAAGGTAATCTTCCTCACACGTAAACATTGGCGTTGGTCCCCACCCCGTTAACTGTTCACTCGCACGTTGCGTCGTTTCACGCCTCTCTCGTACTTGCTCATGTCTGTCCGTCACCTCTTGTTTATCTGTCTGTCTATCCGTCCGTCCGTCTGTCCTAGTGATGGCAGTCCAGCTCAAGCGCGCCGGAACGCGTTCCAAACCATCAACAGCGAAAACCATTAATCCACTGTTACGAAGTTCGCTTCAGTACGGAAGAACCACGCGATATATTTCGTATGAATCAGTAAACTGGTTCAGTTTTCCGAAAGCAGCCGCAGCGTTTCGCGCTGCCACACGAACAGCAGGCGCGCACAAAAGTGTTTGGCCTGTTGCAGAGCCGTCTACCAGGTTGCAGTGGAGAGAATAGATATTTTAATGACTGTCATTAGGCCTGTAAGTCCCACTCGATAAGACAAGTAGGCCTCGACATCATCATCATCATAAGTTATGAACACTACAAGAAGACATTTATGTTCAGCAACGCTTTATTCTGATCGTCCAAAATAGCCTAATTAAATGAATAAATAAATAAATGAGGCATCGTAGCCTTTGCAACGTCGTCTACCTCAACTGCCTCATCAGTAGCCTAAATGTCAAACGTCTGAAAGTTAGCATGCAAAAGTATGAGCTCAGTCCAATAATGGGGGTCATGTCGCAGATGATGAGGGCACAACATCTCAACTTATCGAATTGAGCCCGTTTATTTGCAAACATGGCTTTTCACCAAGAGGGGGCCCTGTTACTCAAGCTTTAAGTACTAACCCAATTTTGAAGCGATGTGCCTAAATGGTTCGGAGCTTCAACAAGGCTTCACTTGCCCATCATCTGTTCCGTCTGCCTGTTGGTCCTTATCTGTTAACTGTTTTATATTATACAGGGCTTTTTCCAGGATTTTTTAGTATGAGGGAGGACTGGGGGGGTGGTTAAGTGGTGCGCGATTTTTTAAAAAATGAAGGTAAAATGGGGCTTTTTGAGACTATCTGAGAGGGACATTTTTTACTTTTGTGGACATACTAAAAGTACAATGTTAGTGCACTTCAAAATGGCTGAGAAGAAAAAGGAACATATTCCCCTCCCTATATGAAATGCACAAATTAAGCCATTAAGCAAAACTTGAAATTTATTCTGGTACATAGGTAAATATTCATGATCTGGCAGGGAGCTGGGATGAAATTGGTCAGGGGGCAGATTTTTTAAAAGAGAGACCAGAGAGGCAATTACACTTCTGTCCTGAAAATACAATGACTCGCATATGAGTACCCATAGACTACCCATATTGGTTACACTTTTTTTTAAATTGCATTTGGTACCACAGTAACAGCAACTCAGTAATCTGATAATAACCCTTTGAAAATACAACATTGTTCTATACTTGCATTTTAGAAATGAAACAAAAAGAGTGGATGCCAACCAAACACATTTCCTCTAAATAACAATTTGGCAATATTGAAGGCTTGCACATCAAAAACCTAGGCTACACCCTGAGACTGTCCAAGAAAATACTGACTTCACATGACGTGACGTGATGATAATGACAGTTGAGCAAGTGAGCGCACAGAGAGCCTGCTATGTGTCCTCCCTTGCCAAGGTCTCAGGAGGAGTAACATAAACAGTTCTAGCCACGTACTTACAAGATAGGTGTAAACCGAAGCTATTTCTTCTCACAAAGTTAACAGGTTGAGCATTTGTTAGCATTTGTGCTAAGCGGAGAATTAGCTATTTCTAGCGCCAAAGTTTCTCTCCAGCTCTTCTCCGTCAGTGGAAGCGCTCGATACTCCCGACGCTTATCTTATTTCAAAACTCCCCCGACTGTTTGTCTGTCTTCCTCTGTGTCTATGTGCGCGACTCGCACGCTGTCTTTTGCGCCTTCTCTCGTTCACACGTTCCTGCGTTTCTCTATGGGGTGTATTTATTTTAGGAGCAAAATACAATTGAAAGGGTTAAAACATCTACTCGCACACGTGCGCCCTTTCCATTATTTGGTTCGCACAATCATTTATTTTAGGGGCATATGCGAGCAAAAGGCTCGCACTGTAGAGCCCTGATCAGGGTGGACGCAGGGTCTCTCTCACCCCCCCCCTCCCCCTCTCTCTAAAAAAGAACTTGTTGCGGCCCAAACAGTGAGTAACTTCACCAGCATTTTTCGTGAGCTACGGCGTTGTAGGTGCTCAGGCAGGCAGTCACCCTGCGCAATGATTATTGGAGAAACGCTAATAGGCTATAGCCTAAACGGTAGAGGTCACGATGACAATTCATTTTCCCCTAAATTATTAAATTATCACGCCGCAAGCATTTGAACAGGAGAATCTTGGCTGGTTGATCTAATGTTCAGTTCGAGACAAGGTGCGCCCTGAGCTCTGCCGGCATCTTGCAATGGTTCGTATTCAGACGTGCAGAAAAGTTACTATTATCAATGCGACAGCGCGATGCTGTCTCCATTTTCGACCATTTAGCACTTTAGATTGTTATTAGATCATTATTATCATTACAATGTTGTGGATTAATGAGGCGTTATGACTTTGTAACTTTATATTGAGAAATGTTCTAGGTGCGCTCAAAAAACAAAAAAACAAAAAAAAAAAACATGAGGGCGCATCCACGGAGTATGAGGGCGTGGCGCCCTTATTTCCCCGTTCAGAAAAAGCCCTGTTATAATTTATAATATATTGCGCTCATTGCTATCGTGCAGCTCTCTCACTGCTATCGTGCTGCTCTCTGCCTCGTTGGCTGCCCCAGGGAGGGCCCCTGTGCAATTCCGTCACCTTCTGCGAGAGGGCGCTCATGATTCATATGCTAGGTCAGTCGATAAGGTAACCTCCCTCACACGCGTTGGTGTTGGCTCTCATCCCGGTAACCATTCACACGCGCACGCTGCGCTGATTAGTGCTCACCACACACTGCTCTCCGTGAGAACGTCTGTCTGCCTTCGTCCCTTATTTTCCTTCTGTTTCGTGTTCACTGCCCCCGTGAGGCGCAATCACTGCTTCCCTCGTAGGCACGCGCACGCTGCGCCGATTAGTGTTCATCACGCTCTGCTCTCCGTGAGGGCGTCTGTCCGCCATCGTCCGTTATTTTCCTTCTGTTTCGTATGCATGTTTACCTACTATTTCACTGCCCACGTGAGGCACAGTCAATGCTCATTCCTAGGCACGCACACGCTGCGCCGATTAGCGCTCATCACGCACTGCTCTCCACGAGAGCGTCTGTCTCCCTTTGTCCATTATTTTCCTTCTGTTTCGAACGTATGTTTACCTACTATTTCACTGCTCCCGCGAGGCACAATCACTGCTTCCTTCGTAGGCACGCGCACGCTGCGCCGATTAAGAGTATCACGCACTGCTCTTCGTGAGAGCGTCCGTCTGCCTTGTCCGTCAATTTCTCTCTGCTCCGTTCGTCTGTGCGTTTAGTCTTTTCCTGCCCCCGCGTGGCGCATTCGTGTGATTGCTCCTCATAATGGAGCCCGCGCCTCGCTGGTGCGTTACTCACTCATGCTCAAGTGGCCCCAGCTGTAGCAATATACACTGCAATCGGGTGCTACTTTACAACTCACAAGTACTCAAGCGGTCTTTACCACACGTTAGTTACGGCCGTCAGTTATCTTATTTCACGGTTTCGAAATGTGGCCCATGCAAATTCTAATCGAATGGCCCATGCTATAGGTTATTACAAGTGTGCCACTCTCCGTGAGGGCTCTTGCTTTGCGTCTCATGTACTGCCCTCCGTGAGGGCGCCCTATAAAAATGCATAAGTGCCCTGCATAAGTGCCCAAGCTGCAACCACTGGTGGTGGTGTCGGGGATTTCCATGTCCACTTCTTCATGTGGCCGCAGGGTCCTGCCTGTTCCTGCCCATGGTTTTGCAGTGTTTCATGTTTGTCCCATTTATTTGTCCTCCTCATATGCTGTAGGTGGGTTCCAGTCGTCGCCTACGGTGGGTCATGCGTCTCCTCTTCTCCTTGTTCTCTCTTTTGGGGGTAAGTTGCGTTATTTTCTCAGGATTTCAATCTCCATCGGCAGTATTAAAATCCGGCATGCCCTCTTTAGTTTTGGGGGTTAAAGGTCCAGTTCCTGCTGCACGGCTACGGCAGGCTCTACTGGATCCGCCAGCGCAAGACCCGGGCTGATGATTGGACCTCCGCCAAATACTGTCTACTTATGCCAATTCCATTGTCAACTACGTTAACATTCAATCGCTAAATACGAATTCCTCTCTCTGTCTACTTATGCCAATTCCATTGTCAACTACGGTAACATTAAATCGTTAAATACGAATTCCTCTCTCTGAGTCTTAATGGCTGAAATGTAGCCTGCGTTAGTTCTGCCAGGAAGACTCAGATCACCTGTGCATTTCGCAGAGCCAATCAGCGGCTGCCATCTCCTTTATAGCGACATGTCTAACTCTCCCTTCTTGCTGGCTTTAGGCATGGCCGGTCCGAAATCTCCTCCTCCATCCCCACCGCCACCAGTTGGGTCCAGTCTTCCTGTCCGGGGGGTTAAAGGTCCAGTTCCTGCTGCACGGCTACGGCAGGCTCTACTGGATCCGCCAGCGCAAGACCCGGGCTGATGATTGGACCTCCGCCAAATACTGTCTACTTATGCCAATTCCATTGTCAACTACGTTAACATTCAATCGCTAAATACGAATTCCTCTCTCTGTCTACTTATGCCAATTCCATTGTCAACTACGGTAACATTAAATCGTTAAATACGAATTCCTCTCTCTGAGTCTTAATGGCTGAAATAATGTGGATTGTTTATGGAACGCTAGAATGGCCATGAAAAATGTTTTACTACCAGGCTATTACACTACAATGAAATGGTATACTGTAATAGTTTGGGAATTCGTCTTTGGATCAGAGGGTTGCAGGTTAAAATCCAACCATCACCAGTTGGATAAACGTGTGGCCACGTTCAAAGATACATATCATTCACCCATAGCTAGACTGCCCTTGAGTGAGGCAGCTAACCTCACATTGCTCCAGGGAGTGCAACCAATACCCTGTGATAACCCAAAGTCATGGAAAGCATCAGCCGAGCGCAATGCAACATGTTACACACAATGACTTACATTGTATGCCTACTTGTATGAAGATCTTAGGCCATCTGTGCTGGGAGAGAAGACTGCCCTGTGTCAGCCCAGTGTGTACTGTAATCCTTAACCACAGATGCTGGATTACTTTCACCTCCTGCTAAAAGATGGACAGACGCTCTCCTTCTCCCTGTAGTGTGTGTGTGCGTGTGTGCGTGTTCATGTTCGTGTTCATGTTCGTGTTCGTGTTCGTGTGCGTGTGCGTGTGCGTGTGCGTGTGTGTGTGTGTATGTGCACTCGCATGCATGTGTGTTTGTGTATCATTATTTCTTTTTCATTATTTTCATTATTTTTGTTAGATATCATATGTAGTACAATCCCTGTTCAAACAGTTTGATAGTGGGCGTTGGAGATGTAAAATTGCATGTTATGCTTACACTGCACCATAAGGCTGGGGATATAGGATTAGCATTAGCGGTTTTATAGTGTAAATAATGTATAGAAAAACCATTCAATTATCATGAAGTAATGTGTCACACTGAGATTGTACCATCTTTTGTGAGCCCTGTCCAGACATACAACACTTACGTAACAATAGTTGATGCCCAAAAAAATATAAATTAACCAAAAACAAAATATCACTCATTAGGCTATACAACATACAATACAATATTCAGCAACAAATAATACATGCAGAACAGGGGTGTCAAACTCAAATTCACAGTGGGCCAAAATCTAAATCTGGGCCGAACTCGCGGGCCGAACTCATTATTGAAAAAGTACTGATATTGCACGCACGCGCGCACATGCTTACAATACTCAAACGCTTTCATCTTAAACACTCAATCCCAGCAGATATTGTAGTTCAAATGTGGCTGCACAGTCTGTTGTAAATAAGTGGAAGGCATCACTGATGCACTTGTATGAGCATGTGACGACCAAAATTTCATGTTC
>NC_085875.1:22629615-22637115 GCF_034702125.1 Engraulis encrasicolus
AATGCACAACTTGGCTTGCCCCATCAGAAAGTTCACCACTGTGCACATTAGTCCCATTTTCTTGGAGTACTTGACCCCAAAAATGAAAACCTCCTTAGAGAAGCGGAGGCCAAAGCGGCTACACAGTTTGTCCAGCAGGGTAAAAAGAGCATGCAGCTTAACACAGTCACAAAACATGTGAAACACATTATCAGGTACATTGCAGACCCCACAAACACTAGATTTATCAGGTCTAAGTTTAGCAACAAAGACCTTTGTGGCTAAGGCACAGTGCAGCACACGCCACTGAAGGTCACCTGAGCGTTTCGGTAATGGGCCTTTATAGAGTGTTCTCCATGCTGGAGGTGCTACCTGACTACTGGAAAGGTGAGCCCTCCACTTAGTGTCTGGTCGGTCTTTAAGAACGTTAAAATGCAAACACTTAACAATCAGATTGTACAATGTCCTTTTCTCAACAGCTTTAAAACTAACAGCTTGTAGTCCCTGATTGGTTAACAGCTGCCCATCCCTATTGCCCGGCATAGCTTGTCTAGCAGCAATTTTTATGTCTGGGCATTCAGTCTCCGCTGACCCCCCATTAAGCACACTGTCTACAAAGCCAGCAGAGCAGGCTGGCATGCCATCTTTCCACCCCCTCAGAAGGCCTTCCACCATCCTCAGGGACCTAACCCCAAGTGTAGAGGCCAAGTCTTCAGCTGACCGCCAGGACCCCTCCCTTTGGTCAATGAGGTCCTTTAACTTTGTTACTCCTGCTCCCAGCAAGAGTTGAGTAACACTGCTCTGAGTTACAGGCTGTTTGACCCAGAAGGTGTTAGAGAAGAGAGGCTCCTCCAGTCCAAAATGTTCTTCTCTTGCCGTTGTGAATAAACTCCAGGCCTTCAGCACCGAGCCATAGAAGCTGTGCGGTGTGACCTGAACAAGCTCACTGTGGGACAGTAAGAACACATGCCGGTCAAAGAAGCCTCGGGTAGCTGCCCTAAGTGTTGCTCGGCCAAAATCCACCCATGGCTTGTCTTCACCGTACAACAGCTTCTGTGCCGACTGCAGTCTCATTGCTTTCACTTTCGCCGATATGTCCACCAGGCCCTGCCCCCCCTCTGCTACCGGTAAGTACAGTAGGCCAGGGGGCAGCCAGTGATTGCTGTCCCAGATGAAGTTGACGAATACCTTCTGCAAGCTTGAGACAAGCTCAGCAGGAGGATCCAAAACTGTCAGCCTGTGCCACAACATTGAAGCTGCCAGATTGTTGACAACTAGCACGCGACCTCTGTATGACAGTTGAGGCTTGATCCACTCCCACCGCCGAAGCTTACCGGTTACTTTATCAACCAGTCCATCCCAGTTCTTCTCCATATACTGATCTGTCCCAAAGTACACCCCCAGAATTATAAGTCCAGCCCTGCCCCATTGTTGTTGTACTGGGAGGCGCGGAGGTGGTTGGTCTTGCCAACCCCCCAGAAGAAACGATGCAGTCTTCCCCCAATTCACCTTCGCAGAGGAGGCTTTGGCAAATATATCCAGTGAAGAGAGCAACGCTGCAACTTCCTCCTGTGACCTTATTATCACTGTGACGTCGTCAGCATAGGCGATGAGTTTCACTGCGGTTCTCTCCTCCGCCATGGAACGTTGAACTGTGAGACCCTGAAGACTCCTCCTCAGCTGTATCAGCAGTGGCTCAATGGCAATTGTATAGAGGAGACCAGATAGACTGCAGCCCTGTCGGATGCCTCTACCCACTCTAAAAGGTCGTGTCACTGCTCCATTAACTTTCACCAGGCTGTATACTTCTGTGTAGAGCAGCCTGACATATGACACAAAAGAGGGCCCAAACCCAAAGGCCCCTAGGGCCTCAAAGAGGTAGCTGTGGCTTACTCTGTCGTACGCTTTCTCTTGGTCTAAAGAGACTAGCCCCATGTCCAGCTGGTGCCCCTGGGCCAGCCCCAGCATGTCTCTGATGAGGAAGAGGCTATCAAAGATGGAACGCCCTGGGATGCAGTAGGACTGGTCTGGGTGGATAACCTTTCCCAGGACTGCTTTAAGTCTGTTGGTTAGGGCCTTGGAAAGTATCTTTAGATCTGACCCAAGCAGGGAGACTGGCCGCCAGTTCTTAAGGCACCCTAAATCACCTTTCTTGGGGAGCAGCGAGATTACTGCCCTCCTGCAGCTCAGGGGCAATAAATTGTTCTTCATGCTCTCCTGAAATACTTCGTGCAAGTCTGGCCCGATGACTCCCCACAGGGCCTGGTAGAACTCCGCTGGCAGGCCATCTAGCCCAGGTGACTTCCCAGATGATTGTTCATTCACCGCACGCGTCAGTTCAGCGAGAGACAAAGGGTGATCCAGTTCTTCCCTGTCCTCCTCAGGCAGCTGTGGAACACCCAACAATAGTGCCCGCCTGGCCTCTGCTTCACAAGGCTCCGAGGAGTAAAGGTTCTGGTAGAAGTCCAAGACCTGGGATATAATCCTATTAGCATCCACGGTATGACTTCCATCTGGCAATTTAAGATGTGTCATCAGCTTCCTCTCAGTTGACTTCTTTTCCAATGAAAAGAAATAGGATGTAGGCATGTCCATACTGTTCAGCTGGGCAAACCGCGCTCGTACCATCGCTTCACGGCCCCTCTCCTCCCATAGGTTCCTCAGCAGCACTTTGTTGTTTTCAATGGCCCCAGCGGCATCAGTCCCCTCCCTCCTTGAGAGGCTCAGGATCTTCTCCTCCAGGGCCTTTGCTTTCCTCCTCAGTTCGTCAGTGCGGTTTGTGGTGTACTGCTGGCAGAACACCTGAATTTGTCTCTTCCCAATATCCCACCACTGGTTGCGGCCTGGATACATAACTTTTCTCTCTCTCCATGCCTCCCAAAACACTTCAAAGGACGATAGGAAGCTATTATCTTGCAATAACTTTGCATTAAATCTCCAGTGGGAGGACTGTGGGCCCGTGGTCGAGAAAGGAAAGGTGACAAGAATAAAGTGATGGTCAGAAAGGAAAGTAGGTGCAATAGAGCTGTTGCAAAAACGCCCCCTCTGTGCCTGTTGCACATAAAACCTGTCCAGCCTGGCGCCTGACAGTACAGAAGTGCTACTCCTTATCCAACTGTACTGCTTGACACTGGGAAACTGCTCTCTCCATACATCTACTAAGTCATGATACATCAGGGTGTGTCTAAGCACATCAGCCGACCCAGGATGTGGTTCTGCATGATTCCGGTCTAGGACATGGTCGAGCGTGCAGTTGTAGTCCCCCGCTACCAAAATTATTCTATCTTTCGGGCAGTCGGACAAAGCAGTCATAAGCTTTTTAAAGAAAATAGTGCGGTCTCTGCCACTGTTGGGGGCATAGACATTGAAAATAGAGAACGAAAGAGAAAAAACTTCAAAATCTACGCACAGCATCCTCCCTGCCACTACTTCAGAAACAGCTACAGTAGCACTGCTAAGCTTATCAGAGAGGAGTACTGCTACCCCTGCGCTGGTGTTAGAACTGTGGCTTAAAAATACCTGCCCCTTCCATTCTCTCTGCCAGTCAACTTCATTGTGCACATCTGAGTGTGTTTCCTGTAGTAGCAAAACACTTAATTTTTTTGTGGCGGCAACATTAAAAAGAGAGCTCCTTTTCTTTTTGTCACGACAACCGTTGATATTGAGCGAGCCTATATTTAACCCGGCCATGATTGCAGTGGAAAAGGAGGACCAAAAAATTAAAAATTTAAACATCATCATTATTTATATTTTCTACCCCTACCCTTTTTTGCCTTGAGAGATCGTTTAATAGCGCCTGTGAACTTATTGAGACGCCAACGTTTTTGCTGATCAAGTTCTTGAAAGGACGCTTTCTTAATTGCTTCAGCACAAGACTGCAAGAAGAGTCCCTCATCCGGAAAGAAATCACGCACCTGCACCCCCTTTCCATTTTTGGTGCTGTCCAAGAAGAGGTTAATAGCCTCTAAAGTGTACAGCTTTGCCCTCCTTGTTCTACCCAATGCAGGAACTTCATCATCACCATCCTCCTCCTCTTCCATATCATCATAATCACTTTCAGCCTCATCACTAATCTGTGCACTCTGCTCTTCAGCTACAGTAGGCCTATCACTTTCTGTCCTGACCATAGAATCCGCCACTACACCGGATTCATCAGTGTTTGCAGTGTTATTCACAATATTCTCTGTGGCTGCAGCCCCATTATGACTATCAACTGTGTTTTGTTTGTCTGTGACAATTGGGTCTTCTTGGGTGCTGTGTTCTTGTACATTGGGGCCAGTGGGGCTTTTGTCCTTAGCGATCTCGCCCCCTTGTGGTGGTGCGTGTTCACCTGCTGCTCCTCCTTCCCCACTGTCAACATTGTTTACACCTTGGTCAGCCGGTGGACTAACTTTTTTTCGCGGGCAATTTTGGCGAACATGCCCTTGTTCTCCACAATCAAAACAGCGCATTGTGTCTGAGCTGATAAAGATGATGTATTCTTTACCTTCAAGTTTTAGCTTTACAGATAAATTCAAGGCCTCAGACTGATTGTTTAGAATCATAAACGTTTGGCGCCGAAAGGACATGATATGCTTCATGTCGGGATTTTTACAACCCAACGGTATCATCTTAATTGGAGCGGTGAATTTGCCATGACGCGCGAGAACATTCTCCAACATTTCATTTTTGATGAAAGGGGGCACGTTAGATATCACAACTTTTTTGGAAGGGTTGGATAGAGGCAACACAGGGTAAAACACGTCATTGACGACCAGCCCTGTTTCAACTAAGTTATCAGCGTAAATTGTGTCGGAAAAAAACACAACGACGGATTTATTCATCCTCGAGGCGGATTTTATGCAATCCGCTGGGATTTCTCCACCGACAGCAAGTAAACAATCTTCGACCGAAACTGCGGGGTCAAGTAGGATCTTACAGCCATGACGGAGAGTCAGGTAGGCTAAATCCCCGTCTTTGTCCATCCTACACGGGGGAACGCTGCCTATGGCAGCCTAAGCCACAGTTCTACCACCAATCTACACCATATACTTTTAAACGCAAGGGAGAAACATGCGCTAGAACAGTAATGATAGGAAGAAAAGGGGAAAAAAGAAAGTGTCAGTACCAGCAGTCGTACTCACAGCCAACCTCTCCCACTACCCACAATCCTCCCGGAGAGAGAGAGAGAGAGAGAGAGCCTGCTTCCTTGGAATGTAAGTGCAGCTGCTTGTCCCATTCCTAAAACACCCTACCCTGCAGAACACAAACCATCCCCTTTAACCAATCACCAAGCCCCGCTGCAGTCAGTTCACCAATCACAAAGCACCGCTGCACCCAATTCACCAATCACAAAGCCCCACTGCACCGCTCAACTGTAAGGTGGATCCCCATACTACCAGGCTCTACAACCACATATTGAGGTCAGAAAATGGCAGAGGGCAGTGTGTGTGTGTCTCTGTGTGTGTTTGTTTGTGTCTAAGTACTGTACATGTTTGAGAAGAGAGAGACAGAGATAGACAGGCAGGACGAGCGGAAAAGATACGAAAAGAGAGAGAGAGAGAGAGAGAGAGAGAGAGAGAGAGAGAGAGAGAGAGAGAGAGAGAGAGAGAGAGAGAGAGAGAGAGAGAGAGAGAGAGAGAGAGAGAGAGAGAGAGAAGAGAGAAAGCTGTATGACCACAAAGCATTCCCAAAGTGCAAGCTTTATGGAATATTTCCTCCCTGTCATCTGCTCAGCTACTGATGTTTTCAATTGTGCTTCGTGTTGATTTGAGCTATTACTAAGCCTAAGGCCATGGGACACAGCATGGTGCATTGTATACCGTCAGGGATGGACTGGGGGAGGAATAGGGCCCGGGCACTTTTGGCTTAAAAGGGCCCCTCATCATTAGCTTTGCAGAATGAACTCATCGGTGGGTCCCGCAATCTCGTGGGCCTCTATTTTCAGAAATGTAAAAAAAAAACATTAAATTACTGAAAATAGGGGCCCACAAGGGTGCAGGTCCCACTGGGAAATGCCCGCTATGCCAGATGGCCAGTCCAGCCTTGTATACCTTGACTTACCACAAAAGCATATTGTTTGTAAATTTGGCTGAACTTTTGCTGAACAGTTGACACAGATGCAGAATCCTATAACCAAACTAGCCAAACTAACAGCACAAAAATGGCTTTGCACTCCATTTGCAATTAATAACACTCACTTTGCAAAATGTAACAAAAACAATTCATTGCATAACACTCGTTTTGAATAACTGTGAACACAACTGAACACAACTGTGAACACAAGACATCATTTCAAAATGATGAAGACACTCCTACACTCCTACTAACCTAGACTCCTAATTTATTATTGTCCGTGTCCAGTTGCTGCAATGTGTGCTAACGTGATGGGTGAACGAGTTGATACAAAACATTTCATTTTACAACTGTGTGTAGAGTTAAGCAAATCGTATTTGGTTTTGCAATGTATCTACATAGTTTTGTTGATTTGATGTGCGATTGTTGTATTTGTGTGTTACAAAATATGAGCTTTAGCGATCAGAAAGAAAACTGTAGCGGATTTTATAGTAACTGCCCTAACAGTAGCCCTGTTTCATTGTCAGTCAGATTGCAGGGATACATGAGGTGAACCAGATTCTGAAACACACACAGATACACAGATACAAACACACATGCATGCTTAGATATAGGCCTATATGAACACACAGAGGAGTACCCATGCACCCACGCATGCATGCACGCACACATGCATGTGCACACACACCCACACGCATGCACACACGCACACAGCCACGGAGGCACGCACATACACAGCCACGCACTTAACACAACACAACACAACACAACACAACACAACACAACACAACACTACACTACTACACTACACTACACACAGACACACACACGCACGCACAGGGGCGAGATAGATGTAGGCTTGGCAGTAAGCTGTAATATGTGCAGCATTACACTAAGTGGAGCACAGAATCTCTCTATTCCAACCCTGCTACTCCAACCCCATCCCCACCCCCACCACACAAATACACACTCAAACACATACACACATGCACGCACACACACACACACACACATGAAGACACACACACACACACACACACACACACACACACACACACACACATGAAGACACACACACACACACACATGAAGACACACACACACACACACACACACACACACACACACACACACACACACACACACACACACACACACACACACACACACACACACACACTCCCCCTCTGCTTCAATCATCTTGTCCCAATGCCAGCTGTTGCCAGCTTCTAACCACTACATCAGTAACCTCTCTCTCTCTGTCTCTCTCTCTCTCTCTCTGTCTCTCTCTCTCTCTGTCTCTGTCTCTCTCTCTCTCTCTCTCTCTCTCTCTCTCTCTCTCTCTCTCTCTCACACACATCACACACCCACACACACACACACACACACACACACACACACACACACACACACACACACACACACACACACACACACACACACACACACACACTCCCCCTCCTGGTC